>NC_048307.1:9828241-10128241 GCF_013100865.1 Trachemys scripta elegans | reverse complement strand
AATAATGACGTTTCCTTTATCCATGTGCATCTTGAAATCCATCCTCACTCCTCAAACTAGGCATTTGGTTAATTGTTGTTGTTTTTTACAGCAAGCTCAGGCAATCTTTTAGCTCTTTCCATGTATTATGCTAGGATAATCAAAATGCTGGGTAAAAAACTGGTTTCAGATCAAATTAACATAAAAATAAGCTGTGGTTGGAAATAAATGTCCTGCAGATATCGTCACAATTTGAATGGGGAAACAATGCAAAAGTAAATGAACCAGAAGTTCTCAAATTGAGAAGATAATGAGAAGAAAGCCAAGTACAAGAACCATAACTGTGAGGTATTACAATATGAAGAAATAAAGAGGATTTCTTGAGCAGAAAGCAAAACAACAGTAGTGGCGAGAAATATGCTACAAGATGGATTTTTCAACACTCCGGGGGAACTTTGATTAACTCTTTCTTTCTACTGCACTGTAATTGGGGCACTACATGGCATAGAGCTAACAGGAAGACATAGAGAACTACTGGAAAAATATTGCAATAGACAACGAAGGTCAGCAAAATGTTTTCCAGTCTACACAAAGAGTGAGGCAGTCATCTCTGACAGATACACAACCCTTCTCCCCCCACAAAAAATGCCTTTATTTTTGCCGTAGCAGGTTGAAACTAGATTAAAAATTACCTGAGGAAGCATCAAGTACAAACAAAACTAATAAAATAGATGTCCATTAAAAATCTGTCAAAGTGCATGGAGAAATTTCAGAAGGGTCTGAAGTTAGCTTTCAAAACCTCTCATGTTCCTTATGTACAAAGAGACAATGAAGGAAGAAGAAAGCCTGAACAATTACATGTATATTTATGCAAGCAGGTTTCATATTGCTTATCTTTTGAAACTTTGAACAAATCTGAAGCTAAAACTAATGAAAGATGTCTTTTTAAAGATAAGATTTCTGAGTATTTTAATTGTTCACATAAGGATTTTGTAGAAGAGGTAGGATCTATCTAATCTGTTTAAAATTTTATGCTGCACTCCTCACAATCATGCTTGAGAAGGTTATGTTGCCCAGATCTCTGTGACTCAGCAATTAGATGTGATAATCAGATTGGTGGGAGTTTAGAAAAATGGCTGGAATGTCCACTTTCCCTTGATATGTGGCGCTGCTGGTGCCTGCTCTGTATCTAATGGGAAAAAAACAACAAAAGGTTCCCTCCTTCCTATATTTATCAATGTTAAAACATTGCCATTTGGACTGAAGTATTTAGACAGATAAAAAAACCAAACCAACATATACTATTTGGAAATCTGGTTTCAAGTAGCAAGATTCACCAATCCAAAACATGACATTCACTTCCTTTCTTTCTGGAGATGAAGAGAATCTTCCATTTCCTGCTATTGATCTAAGCTGTGCTCTTCCTTGAAGAGAAAAAGGTGATGGAGGATACATAAGGCCTAAATCCTTAGTATCTGTATTAGACTGATTTGAAATTAAGTAGAAGGACTTATTGTACTATATTTTTCAATGAAAATTGGTGGAGCTGGGTCTTACAACGCAAGTTTCCAGGTAAAATTTGCAATTTTAACAGCTGCAGTACAAGCATTCTGAAGACACGGAGGGCAAAATAATGTGGTGCAATGGAAGAACCATTGGTGGAAGGGCCTGGGGAGCTAGTGGGAAATAGGGACAATACAGTAGCTGGAGTGGGAATGCTAGCTACATTAAAGATGCTTCTGACAACCGCCAAAGCTATTGTGAAGCTGCATAGGCATCTTTCCTTTCATTCATTCATTCACTCATTCATTCAATACAGTTCTTCAAGTTCTATTGTTATCTTACTGCTGACTTTATCCATTTTAAATGAAATGCTTACATTTACCGTTAAACAAGCTATAGCGTATGCATGATAGTGTAGTGTATCATTGGCAGGGCACCATATGTATTGATTCATACCCAGTGCAATATAGTGATGCAGTATTATACTTGTTATTCCTACCTGGTCATCTCTTTAATTCACTCTTTCTAATACAAAAGACAGGTTTTCTCTCACTGTGGTGAGTCAGAGGTTTACAGACTACATGAAGCTTCTGGTCTTGTCTGTACTCCCTACTGCTTTCTGTATTCTGTCACTAGCATACTCACTTAATTGTATGACAGACAATAACTGTACTCTAAAGGAGCAAAAACAACTGTTGAATTCATTTTTAAATTATATCATATTGCTCTGTTCTAAGCCTCCCCATTATATAAATGTTGAGATGAGAAATATTGATGTGGTTTTTAAACTTTAAATTTCAGTTAGTTCAGATCATTTTAAATAGTCCTTCAGCAAGAATAAATCAATTTTTATAAGCTATAACTTTCAATTACAGTCTTTGGAGAGAAAACAGTATGTTTCAAGGAGCTTAGAAGTGTGTCAACAAGGAAATTTTACTGTGTATAGTCTGTGTCAGTGATAAGGTCTCATGGACCTTATCAGGGGTTTTTTACAGGGGAACCTATTCAGCCAGAGCTTCTGTGCATGTATAAAGAAAGGTATACGATTAATAAAATCTGGAAATATTAAAAGGATGGTAAGACACAAGAAGCAGTATCCCTGTGCTAAGTGTAATCCAGGGCACATATCATATCACCAATGTCTGATGCCTCTTGGCCATTTCCCTGTAAATCGTAGAAGGAAAAGTTTTGAGCACCAGCATCATGCAATAGCTATAGATGGCACCATGCATGTGTATTAAATGTGCAAAATGGGATGTAGGAGTCAAGGCTCAATGGAAGAAAGAAAGGACCATAGGAGCTGAAAGGGAAGAAAGACCTGGAGGAAGTGGAAAAGAACCAACGAGCTATAGGAAAATGAAGAAAACCAAGAAGGACAAGTGGCAATAAAGGTGCAGGAATTGCCAGACCCTGCTTTATTTGAACACTATAGTTGCTAAGACTATTTGCTACACTGCTGCAACTGTAGCTACCAGAGAACATTTCTTCCACTTTTGCATGCCTGAAAACTACAGATGCACTGTAACTATAAGGTGCCAAACACCTTGGCATCTCAGCTCTTAAGTCACAGAGCACTCTTCTAGGGCATCTTCTTCAGCCCAGGGAGGCCCAGGAGAATTTCAGAAAAGAAAAAATAATTTTAAAGAGGATAGTTTAAAACACATATTTCTAGATCATTGTCGACTACAGACAGGTTGGGGGCATTCAGCATGTAAATCTGGGTATAAAATATATCAGATTTTGATTTAGCTTTGTAGTTCACCTTTAAAGCTACAATAATGAATACATTTTAAACAATGATAATTTTTCCTTCTTTTGGGATCATAGAAACTAATTTTATTTTCAGCAAATACTTTACAGCAGAGGTTCTCAAATAGTGGACCACCAATGGTCTGTGAGCTCCATGCAGGTGGAGGGACGCCCAACTAATTAGTGGAGCCGCGCAGGCATGGCTCCACTAATTAGGTGCCTGGACCCTGGAGAAGATGCACATGTAAGGTGAGGTGGTGGCCTTGGGGGGAATAAGAGGTAAGTGGGAGGGGGCAGTGGGGTGAGAAGAGGGAGTGGGGGGAATTTGGGACATGCAGGGCTGCGGTGGCCAGAGAAAGAGGCGACTTTCCCCAGCTCCAGCCCTCCTTCCCAGCCTTTCTCCAGCCCTCCTTCCCAGCCCCAGCTTGGGGGCTGCTACAGCGGGAGAGAAGGCATATCCATTGCATTAGAAAAGTCAGACTACTGATATTAAAATCTGAGTTGTGTGCTTTTATTTGTAGAACAAAAAAATGTTAATTATTCAGGTTTTTTTTATATAGCACTTTTATTCAAAACGCTTTACAATAGTTATCTGATGGTACAAACAACATTTGGAAAGATCATTAAGTAGTCCGCCGAGACCCTCAGCAATTTTCAAGTGGTCTGCGGGGAAAAAAAGTAGTTTGAGAACTACTGCTTTACAGGACACTTTTGAGGGGCCAAAGTTCGGTAACAAAAATGGAGAGCTGTTTTGGAGACAGAGCGGCCTTATTTGGGTGGTGGGATGGAAAACTCCACTGAACATGTGCTCAGAAAGAGCCATATAGTCTCTATCCTTCCTCTGACAATTTTCTTCTTCACTTCTTAACTTTCTTTTTGATTGGATGCAGTAGTTAATAAAAGGGCAATACTTCATGCAGGATCAATCATTTCTTTTTTGGCATTTAGGTTCAGGAGACCTAATAACTCACGAATGGCATGGATCTTCATCTATTGAGTTAGGAGGTCATCTGTAACTTGGATAAATAAATCATGAATCCAGACCTCCCCCCCTGTATAGAGGTTTTTCTTTAAAAAAAAAAAAACTCCCAAAAACAAAGCCACATCCACCATGAAAAGCAATGTTACGGTGCTATTGATTTAAACTTATACAGCCATATTAGACATTCTGCATTCCATTAATGCAGGTCAAGTTGCTTGTAAATGTCACCACAGCACCAAATTTTAATTTTTTATTTCTTCAAAGGTATAAAAACATTAAATTGGTGCCGCTCCTATGCACTACACCACAAATTAAAATAAAGTAGAAGAGAGGGCATGGGAGAGAATACAGCTTTCTAATAAGTATACCATGTCAGTAACAACAAATACCACCAACAACGAATGGGCACTTTACAATTTACATCAGACAGTGTACTGTTTCTCAGAATGCATCCTGTAGCCTTTTTATTTATTAACTTGAATTTAGTAATTCTTTTATTACGCCACCATACGTTCAGCTCTGGTCGCCACAATTTCAAGCTCAACAGAAAGACAATCACCTTTGGTGCTTTTTTCAAATTTGGAGACTCTAAGAACATACGAAGTCCAAGGATAGTGATCACTATCACAAGTACAAAGTCTTATCTGTACTACAAGTTTTATTAAAGTAATAAGTAAAGTTACAATTACACAAACATATATAAATCTTACAAAAAACGCACACAGTGACTAAGACTATAGTCATACTCACATCCTCAGAGATATTCAAGGTCTGATGGATCGTTCAATAGACGATCACTGATAAAGGGAAGGTTCATGCTGGGGTTTCCCATGGGACTGTCCCTTGAGTCTTCCCACTTTTGTGGCGTTTCCTTCCCCTTCAGCTGTTAGCAGCCGGATTACAAAGTATACTGAGAAGAGGGGTGGTGATCCAGGTAAACCCACCAATTTTCCCTGATCCTCTGTCGATGGTGCAGTACAGAGGAGCCTAATAATTTGGGGAGCTTATTAGGAGATTTTTGGGGAGTTTATTAGTGACGGCTGACCTTCTGATTCACTCTGCCATGCCTGATAGGGTCTTCTACCTGTCCATGAGTACCATATGAATTGACCATAACATCACATAACACAATGATAAATGGACGATAAAATGAACTAATTGGCTACAATCTTGTATAGCAGGAACTGCAAAATCTAGTTACTTCAGGGCTGTCAGATTACCTTCTAGAGGCACCTTCAAACACAGACATTTTAAAAGGATTTTCTTATTAAACATAGCCACTCTCTTCAAAGAGACTAAGTCTCTTAACATAAAATTTTTTAAAAGTCTCTGGTCCAATCAGATGCATTGGCAATTACATGTTGGAAATCATTGTGAGTCAGGATTTATTATACCCTTTTAAATCCTGCAGGATTGCCTTGAGGAGTGGTGTTTCACACTAGCAGGGGGCAGAGCACCAGTCTGGGTGTCAGGACACTGGGTCCTTTTCTTAACTGTCATTGGGTGAAAGAGCCAGAGCAGTGTAAATGGGCCCTAAAAAAGCCCTGTATTTGGCTGGGCCAGGATTCCCATGGTGAAGTCACTGTGCAAGACAGCCATAAAGTTGCCTTCTGAAAATTGCTGTGAATGACCTAGTGGAAGAGGTGCATCGGGGCAGGTCTAGGGGAAGAAGTGGCTTGTTGGAGGTGGGGAAGCATCTGTAGCACAGGAGTGCTGGGGCAGCATCATGGCCCATAGATCATCCATGAGAAGCTGCTATAATTTCAATTTGCCCCCAGAGTTGTGTAAATTACTCCAGGTGCCCCTGCAGCCCCTAGAGCATCCGAAGTTCAGGAGGGCACAAAGATGGTTGAAAACCACCTTAATACCCCTTCCTCCTGCAAGTTTTGTGTTGCCTCGCTAAGAAGCACAACAAAAAAAATCTCACTTTGCTGTAGATAATGCCTTAGAGACATTAACTGTGACTTGGAAGAATTATATGATCTTTGCCCTTTAGTAGTGTGCCATTTTTGAAAAACATTGTTTGGCAAAATCCATGGTGGAACAATTTTATTGATTTTTTTTTTTTTTGGCTGTGATCTTACCCTTTTAGTGTAAGCATAAATGTGCTTTAGTTAACGTTATTCCCAGTTAGGATAATATTCTCTGAAGAAGCTGTAAGGAGCTAATTTAGTGCTTGACCGCCAGTGCAACACATATATTTAAACCAACACTACAATGTAAGGCAAGCCCACAAATGAGACTATTAATAGAATTAGTGATTATGTGTTTTGAGCTTTGTGGAACTGGAAGCCTCTGAGTGCCCTCCCATAGCGAGATTGCTTTTGCAAGCAAAGAAGATTTCCTCATGTTGATTTCTACTGGATAAATATGTTGACAATTACTTTATAAGGGTTGGCTGTGGAAAAATGTTTTTAGTGTGTGATAGTAAATATTAACTCTTTTAGTCCTTTACTTTCTGTATATTTGATTTATACATTAATTATTCTTTAGCATCTTTAGGATATAAACAAAGAGTGTTGAATTCTAAGGTCCAGAACAATGGTCCTTGATTGATAAGTAATCCCATTCAGGAATTCTATATGTTAAACTTTATTTAACAATCTTGGGTGCCTCTATGTCCATGAAACTCCAGATAGTCTGGGAAACTATTCCCTTTATATATATATATATATATATATATATATTCTTTTTTATCTGCTGTAAAAATTATCCCTTATCAGTTTCCCAGGTTTATATATGCATATATATATATATATATATATATATATGCTTATGTAGCATATATAAACCTGGGAAACTGATAAGGGATAATTTTTACAGCAGATAAAAAAGAATAATTATGGGGGAAGAAAGACTATATTATTTTGTTAGTCCTCTCTGCTGTAAATAATTATGCCTTCACACATAAATAAGGTAAACTGAGAATGTATAGAAATGATATCAAAACATATTTCTTTTGACAAAAGAGGTTTTCTTTGTTTGGAAACCCATATGTAATGACACTAATATGGGAATTTAGTTGGGGAATGAATCTGCCGCATCCCTCCATATACAGTGAAGGAGAGACATATAACCAGCTCTTTATCATCAATCATCATCATCACATCAAAAGGTGATAGTATATCTATTCTTTCAGTATTCTGTATTGTTCTTTCGGTGTTCTGTATAGTGCTGTACTAATCTCTGATTGATAATCTTTGATTACATAATTCCAGTTGAGCCTGTTATTCAACAACCTTGAGTCATAATTAACTCAAACATGCAATAATGTGTCCTTATACACAGAGATTTTTCTAAACTCTGTGCCTACTTCTGTCCTCAGAATTGAAAGCTAAAAAAGATATAGCCTTGTCTGAATCTAGGGTGACTGGATGTCCTGATTTATCCTTCCTGAGAGGCTACTTCGATATTCGGATTGATTTTTATAGAAATTACATTTTTGTCCCAGCTTCAGCATACTTCCACCAATATTACGATGTTGAATCCACATTATTCTCTCTGGAGCAGTCCCTTCTCCCAGCAGCACACCCTTCTCCCTTACAGGAACACGAGGCCCTGCTGCCTCTGTCTTGGACTCTGGTGCATCACCTGCTGGCTTCCCTAATAAAGCATGGGTACATTGGTGCATCTGATACAAGTGCCTCTTTCCTGCCTCATTCAGCTGCTCCAGCCCTCCTGCTAACAGAAGCCATGCCACAGCTTCTAAAACCCTTCTATGTGTACACCCTCCTTTCTTGACAGTATTAAGCTTCCCTCATTTTAAAAGAGGCCATTTGAGGAGAAAAAATGAGGAGGATTGACAGAAATACAATACAAAATGTTAATTAATTTCTGATTTACTGGTTCTCTAATTGCCTTGTTAAACAGAATATTGAATTTAGAATGAACATTTAATTGCAAGTAAACTATTACCAGTAAAAGAGAGCTTTTCAATATTTTAAAAACTGTGTCAGATATCAGAGCTGTTGAGATGGGGAAAGACCTCTGATATTTTAAATGGTGATTTTCTAAAGAAAATATAATTTACAGTCACAAAATTCATTCCATCTATTAAATGGCTCTTTTGGATGTAGCTGTATATTTTAAAATTGCTTTGAAGAGCTTGATAAGGAACGGTAGCCTCTCCAGTGGGGTTTTTTTTTTTAAGACTGAAAATTAGAATGTGAAAGAGAAATGCTACTTGTATTTTTGTTTCCTGAATTTCCCTTCCCCAACAGTGTCAGACCAATTTCTGTAATGAGACTAGACTGAGTGAGTGAAGTAAAAGTCATCCATTCCCTGCCAGCCTTCTACGCTCCCTTTGGAAAATAATGATAATGATTCTGTGCAAGATTGTGGTTTTTAAATTGCTTGTCTGCTAATTATAAGAAAAAGCCAAGATACGGAGATCTGTGTAGTGCTAATTACTTGTGCCTTTCCTGCCCAGTGTAATTTACAGTACTTTTTTGGAATGTCACTTGCTGCTCTAGTATTTCTGCTTGAGCTTTGTTTCAGACATTCAGATTTCATGTTCAACTAATGAAATAGAGGAATCTGGCAAACAGTAGGGCAGGTTTTCTCCTCCTTTTTCCCCGACCCTTTTTGTGTGCTTCTTCCCCCACCTGGTCTGATATGTGGTGCTGCGAATGGAATGCATATTGCCACTGCTGCATATTTCCCACTCGAACCCAGGCAGTACAGGCTATTGTGTTAGGCCTTGTTTACACTACGCTTCTTATTCTAAAATCTCCCATTGGCTCAGCTCCAGCACGGGGAATGCCAGTGTAGAAGAGGCACCAGTGACCACCACCATTTTAGGCATCATATTCTATAGATGTCCTCGAAGCGGTTAGACAACATGATGCTTAAAACTCCAGGAGCCACTTGAAGTTTTCTCTACAATAGTGCTATCACCATTGTTACCACCAGTGAAGCAGAAGTGCTGAATGCAGCAATTGGAAAATTTTGGCCAAATTGTATATACCCCATTAAAGACAGCAGTTGTTTTCTGGCTGCATTGTTTTGGTTTGCCTTCCCTATCTACTCACCCTACCTCATTTTCCCGCTCACCTGCAATGTATGAGTTGGAGACGTCCACCAGTTGCTATATAAATCTGGATTCATGTTCTGTGAAATAAATGGATTCCAGCTTACTATTTTATTAATTAAATGTTTGGATTCATGTCATGTAATTCAAATCATGTAATCACATTAATCCAGGACCTGGGTCCTAGGCATGGGTTTATAGTACTCCAGGTAGTTGTGGGAGTCAGACCCTTCTGCCACAAGACTCAAATTCCTCTCCCAGATTTCTGAACCACGTGCAGGGAACCCATAGGGCACTGTAATTGCTCTGTTTGACTGGAGTGCAGTGTGTGGTTGTGAGGGCAAACAGTAGCCAAAACAGGGGGACTAGTATGGATGCACTGCATCATGGCTCTTTACACTACTGCAGTCCCATCAGTTAAGTGAGCAATGGAACAGTTCTCTTGTGTAGATGGGTGCTCAGTGTCAGGGCCCTTCCTTTCTTTCCAATATATACCACTCTTCGTCAAAATGAACTCTTAAAAGGAAATTTTGTGTGTAACCTTATGTCATGCAACAAACAAAACAAAACATGGACAATGATGTATGGAAACCCCAAACTTCTTTATTACTTTAAATGTTCAAAAGGTAGCTTGAGGACTCTTACTGAATGTGAAATCAATGTATCTTATTGCTCATTATAATCCAAAGTCATTACAGTTATAAGTAACATTCAATTAACATGAGCACTACTAACGTTGAGTACTCCATTCACAGATGTGCTATAACAGATTGTCCAAACTTGATAGCAACCAATGACAGTCTTCTAGGCACTCTAATTAGCCTTCAGAAATGAAAAGTGGAGTTTTACTAATTTAACAGTCAAGTCTGTTACAACTCATTATATAGATTTATGTAATCATAAATACACTATTTTATAAAGAATTAAAAGAAGGTAATATATTTAATGCCAATCAACATGAGTTTATGGAAAATAGATCCTTTCAAACTAACTTGATATCTTTTTTGATGAGATAACAAGTTTTGTTGATCAAGGTAATAGTGTGATGTCATGTACTTAGACTTCTATAAGGCATTTGACTTGATACCACACAACATTTTAATGTCAAAGGTAGAATGATACAAAATTTAACATGGCGCACATAAAATGGATTAACAACTGGCTAATTTACAGGGCTCAAAATTTAATTATAAACAGGAAATCATCATGAAGCGAGTGTGTTTCTAGTGGTGTTCTGGGGGGATCAATTCTGGGCCCTATGGTATTTAACATTTTTATCAATGACCTAAAAGAAAATCATAATTGATAAAGTTTGCAGGTGACCACAAAGACTGGGTGAATGGTAAATAATGAAGAGGACCGGTCACTAATACAGAGCGATCTGGATCATTTGGTAGGCTTAGCAGAAGGAAGCAACTTGCATTTTAATATGGCCAAATGTAATCCAGGAACAAAGAAGATAGGCCATACTTACAGGATGGGGGACCCTATCCTGGGAAGCAGTGACTCTGAAAAAAACTTGGGGATCCAGATGGATAATCAGCTCAACGTGAGCGCACATTATGATGCTATAGCCAAAAGGGCTAATGCAGTCCTTTAGTATGGGAACAGGGGGATATTGAGTAGGGGTAGGGAGGTTATACTATCTCGTGTTGGACACCGGTACAACCACTGCTGGATTACTGTTTCCAGAACTGGCATCCATAATTCAAGAAGGATGTTGATAAATTGGAGAAGGTTCAGAAAAGAGCCATGAGAATGATTAAATGATTGTAAAACATGCCTTATAGTGATACTCAATGATCTCAATCTATTTAGCTTAACAAAGAGAAGATTAAGAGGTGACTTGGTCATAGTGTATAAATACCTACCTGAGAAACAAAAAGTTGATAATGGGCTCTTCAATCTAATCGACAAAGGTATAACAAGATCCAGTGTCTGGAAGTTGAAGCTCGACAAATTCAGACTGCAAGTAAGGTGCAAGTTTTTAACGGTGAGGGTGATTAGCCATTGGAACAATATACCAAGGGCTGTGGTGGATTGCCCATCACTGGCAAGTTTTAAATCAAGATTGGATGTTTTTCCAAAAGATACACTCCAGTTCAAACAGGAATTTAATTCAGGGAAGTTCTATGGACTATATTATACAGGAGATCAGACTAAATAGTCACAATGATCCCTTCTGGCCTTATAATCCATGAATCTATGAATTATGGCATAAACTGGTAAATATTATGAATTCATTGACAAATATGAATTGTATGAGTATAGTGTACTTACCTAGGGAGTAGAACTGAGTGAATAAACAATTTTTTGGTTTGTTGGCAACTTCAAAAAGTTGAAAAAAAGTAGTTTGGATTTTAAAGAAATACTTCATTTCGACAAAATTGGAATGTTTTGTTATGATTTTGGCCATTTTTAAACTTATTTGAAATTTTAAAAATAAATTATAAGATATTTTGAAATGAAAAGTCATTTCAAACCAACAAACCTACACGTTTCATTTTGAAAATTTTCATTGAAATCAACATACATTTGCCAAAGAAAGAAAATAGTATATTCACACTATGACTAAATCTTACTCTTAAAATTCGGATTGGCTTGGATGGAAGAATCTAAGACTGGCTAAAAGACATTGAACATAACAACGGCCATACTGGGTCAGATCAATGGTTCATCTAGATCAGTATCTTGTCTTCTGACCCTGGCCAGTGCCACATGCTTCAGAGGAAATGAACAGAGCCAGGCAAATTTCAGGGATCTATCTCCTGTCATCCTGTCTCAGCTGCTGGCAGTCAGAGATTTAGGGACACCGAGAGCCTGGGACTTGAATTTAGTCCTTATAGTCTATAGGTCATATAGCATGCTTATAGGTCCACCATACGAACCCCTGGTTCAGGCATAATTAGAACATCTCTCTATCAAATCATCATTCTTAATAGCTAGCACCTCTTCTAGGAGAGTTAATGTGCTTACTGTGTTGATGGCCACTCCCCCCTACAGGATGGTATACAGAGATAAGTTGTCATGAGGCCTCATGGTAGCTTTATGCCTATAATGTCTCAGAAGAGATGTAGGGGGAAACCAATTAATAGTTCCCCTGGTAGAGATTTGCAAAGAAGCCATTTATATGAATGCACAGAGGCAACTCTCTAAGAATAGTTACTAGTAAGTAATCTCTTCTCTTTTTTGGGGGGTAGTATAACTGTATCTACACTAAAAATATCATAAAAATCACACCCATAACCAATGTTACTGTAATGGTAAAAGTTTTAATTATAGACCTTGCTTCAGATTGTGGTGGCCATTTTAACAAGTGTGTAAACAGAAAATGGATCCTTGGACTCTTACCCCCTGTGCATCTGCGCAAGAGTTGTCATAATTTGTCGCACTGTCATCATGTTAAAATGCTTTGAGATTGCAGTACTATGAAGATAGTTCACTCAGCCTCAAGAGAAATGGGAAGATAAGCTGTGTCATTCCACAGCAACACTTGTTGACTGATCACAAACAACACTGAATTGCAAATGAACAACATATTGCAAGGGAAGGTTTAACAATTTGTTCAAAGAAACGGTTACGTAAATGTTGGGGGGGGGGGGGAATATTGTGTTTGGATCAAAGCAGGCTCCACCTGAACCACTGCTCCCCAGAGCTCAGATTTCACAATCTCTGCCCCACATGAAGAGGTTCCAATCTATGCCAGTTTCTACCATTGGTGTGGATAGTGTCCACAGTGTAGACAGCAATTGCGTGATCTTAGTGAGTAAAGAAAAAGTAGGTTAAAATAGAAAAATAATTTTTTTCACTTTCCACATGAGAAATCCATTGCATGCTACAAATGCCTATAATTTGTCCATGGTGAATCACTACATCCTAGATTAAGAAGGCCGCACACCTATGATTATATTAAATAATTGAAGACATTGTTATACTTAATTTTTTCTTCGGGAATCACCCCTTTTGAGCAGATGGTGCTAATGAATGACAGTTTCTCTAAAACCAGAGTTTGCAACTACAATTAAGTTTCTGAGATCTCAGCAGTCAAAATCCAATTACATGAAATATTAAATTGATTGTGCACTACAATGTACTTATACAATGTTAGAAAAGAGAGTGGAGTGAACTAAAGATTTTGCATTTTCATGCCCACCCATTATGCTGCAATGAGGTTCATTGGTAAAATCACATGAGAAAAATGTATAGAGCAACTTCCTGCACTTCATCTGGCTCAGGTAAGTGTCATCAGTCTTTGTACTAGTGAGGGCTATGGTTAGACTAACAGCAATGATATGAAGAGGGTGTGAATACCAAGACACAGCATGAGAAAGGATCTAGATCTAGGAATACATTTAGCAAAAAGAATTAATAGTGATGAACATCTGGAGACAAATTTGCTCCTGCAGGAGTATGTAATCTATAAAAGCAAAGAGGATAATAAAATGCAGGCTAGAAATAAACAATAATATTAGAAGAGACATTTCAGCTTTGAGCTCTTCTTATGGCTATAGGAAAATAATTCTATTTTTTCCACAGCCTGAAATGGTCTCCTGGCCTAAGTGTCACCTCTTATTTTGTTTTCCTTTACTAGTTTAAATTAACCCTTTGTTCTGTCTTTTGCAATCTGTGCACTGCTAAAAGATAGATTAACTGTTTCTATTTTTACTGTTAACAATCTTCTTGTTTTCTATCAGTCTAACTAGTTCATGAATTCAAAGATAAATAGATTGGTTTATGCTATCCACTTACAAATGCGATCAAGATCAGGAAGAACCATAACAATAATTAAAAGAGTTGGAGAGGTATATGTTTTATAGCTTCGGTTAACAGGAAATCTTTCCTCCTTTCATAGAACAGAAGTTCTTGCCTCTTTCCTCATTCCATTGCACAATTTTTTTAAAACCCTAAATACACTTTTATTGGATAATCTTGATTAGAATAAAATCTCTCAAACAATTGTATCCCCTTCTCTATTCCCTTCCACGCCTAGCATCATCTAGTTGCTTTAAATGAATTATACTAATGCATTATTTTGTCAGAAATCAGTTACTCACTTACTATATGATTGAATCAAAGTAATAACTTAAAATAACAACACAGAGCTTAATTGTTTTCAGTAAGTCTTGGAGATGCATGTACTTTTTATATTTTTGACCTTTTGTGTTCTGATAAAACTCACTGACCGTTTCTTAGGAAGATTTCTTAGTTTGCAAAGTGAACAGAAGCACTGTTTATTACAAAAACAACAAGGAGTCTGGTAGCACCTTAAAGACTAACAGATTTATTTGGGCATAAGTTTTCGTGGGTAAAAACCTCACTTCTTCAGTTGCATCTGAAGAAGTGAGGTTTTTACCCACGAAAGCTTATGCCCAAATAAATCTGTTAGTCTTTAAGGTGCCATCAGACTCCTTGTTGTTTTTGTAGATACAAACTAACACGGCTACCCCCTGACACTTGTTTATTACAAGCTTTACAATCTACCTACCAGCGATATTGATCATGATAGAGGTGTCTTCTTTTGACTGACATTCCTGGGAATGTGATTTTTAGTCTTTACAAGGGTGGCATGACTGCGATAAGAAACAAGAATGGGTCGTTTACTGTTGTTACAGAGAGACACTGATGTTTCCTGTCATTGAAGTGTATTGATTTTTTTTTATTTTGGCTTGCATCATAAATAGGCTTTGGAGAAAAGGTATCACTCAGTGATTGTTTACATGGCAGAAAGAGAATCAACTTACTTTTAGTTTAAAAGGCAACCTCGTTGCTGCATTGATTTTATCTGACTCCTGTTTGTTTGTGTGTACTGATCTAATGTATAATCAGAATCACTAAATAGGGAACACAGTAACTACCACTATATGTTAGCTAACAATAGCAGGAAAGTACAAGGTTTGTTTTCAAAAGCACAGTGTAAAACTTGGCTTTAACCTTTTCAACTAGCTATTAAAACCGCTAACAATAAAACATCTAGTCACTGTGTTGTAAGAACGTAAGAATGGCCATGCTGGGTCAGACTAATGGTCCATCTAACCTAGTAACCTGTCTCCCTATACTGGCCAGTGCCAGATGCTTCAGAAGGATTGAACAGAGTAGGGCAATTTATTGAGAGATCCATCCTCTGTCATCTAGTCCCGGCTTCTAGTAGTCGGAGGTTTAGGGATACCCAGAGCATGAGGTTGCGTCCATGACCATATTGGCTAATAGCCATTGATGGAGCTATCCTCCATGAACTTATCTAATTATTTTTTTAATCCAATTATACTTTTGGTCTTCACAATATTCCTGGCAACGAGTTTCAGGGGTTGGCTGTGTGTTGTGTGAAACACTTCCTTTGGTTCATGTGTTATGTGAAGGGGTAAATAACACTTCCCAATTCACTTTCTCCAAACCATTCATGATTTTATCATATCTCCCTTCAGTAGTCTCCTTTCTAAGCTGAACAATACCAGTTTTTAAAATCTCTCCTCACATGGAAACTGTTCTGTACTCCTAATCATTTTTGTTGCCCTCTGTACTTTTCCCAGTTCTATTAATCTTTTTTGAGATGGGATACTGTAGCGGGTGGTCACCCCGCTCCTTCCTGGAGGGGATAAAAGCACTCTGGAGAGGGCTGTGGCTGGGGAAAGAGTTGGGTCGGGGGGGGGGGGAGGGGCGAAGGGCTCTCTGCTTGCTGCCGGCGCCTGCAACCCCTGTCCGCGCAGCTCTGATTGGGTAGGAGGGAGCCGGTGCAGCACGCGGAGACGCCCTCCACCTCTGTGCCTAGGGGCCGCCCACACTGCAGGCTCCTGCTGGCAGGCGGGCGCCGGGAGCTGCCCCAGGAAGCGCCGCCAGCCCCGGGACTTTGAACTTAGGATTACCATACGTCTGTATTTTCCCTGACGTTTTTAGATATTTAAAAATTCCTCCCGGATGGTGATTTAAGAACTTAAAAAGCTAGACATATCCGGGAAAATACGGACGTAGGGTTCCTAACATTCTGGTAGCTTTTTTGACTGCTGCTGCACATTGAGCAGATGTTTTCAGAGAATTATCCACAATGACTCCAAGATTCTTTCTTGAATCATAACAGCTGATTTAAACCCCATACTTTTCTAGCTATTGTTGGGATCATGTTTTCCAATGTCCATTACATGGCATTTACCAACATTACCTTTCATCTGCCATTTTGTTGCTGAGTCACCCAGTTTTGTGAGTTATTCTTTGTAACTCTTCCCAGTCTGCTTTGGACTTAACCATTTTCAGTAATTTTGTATTGCTGCAAACTTTGCCACCTTTTTCAGATCATTTATGAGTATATTGAACAGAACTGGTCCCAGTACAGATTCCTGAGGAACACCACTATTTACCTCTCTCCATTCTGAAAACTATTTATTCCTACCCTTTGTTTCCTATCTTTTAACCAATTACTAATTCATGAGAGGGCCTTCCCGCTTATCTCGTGACTGCTTAGTTTCCTTAAAAGCCTTTGCTGAGGGTCAAAAGCCTTCTGGAAGTCCACCTACACAGTGTTGACTGGATCATCCTTGTCCATGTGCTTGTTGACCCCCTCAAAGAATTCTAATAGATTGGTGAGGCATGATTTACTTTTACAAAATTCATGTTGACTCTTCCTCAACATATCATGTCCATCTATGTATCTGATAATTCTGGTCTTTACTATAGTATCAGCCAGTTTGCCTGGTACTGAAATTATGCTTACCGGTCTGTAATTGCCAGGATCACCTCTGGAGCCTTTGTTAAAAATTGTTACATTAGCTACCATCCAGTCATCTGGTACACAGGCTAATTTGAGCGATAGGTTACATACCACAGTTAGTAGTTTTGTAGTTTCATATTTGAGTTCCCTCATAATTTGTGGATGTATATCTTTGGTCATGGTGATTTGTTACTATTTAACTCACTGATTTGTTCCAAAACTTCCTCTGACACCTCAATCAGGGACAGTTCCTCAGATTTGTCACCTAAAAAGAATGGCTTGGGAGTGGGGATCTCCTCCACATCCTCTGTATTGAAGACCAATGCAAATAATTAATTTAGCTTCTCTGCAACAGCCTGTTCTCCTTTCAGTGCTCCTTTATCACCTCGATCATCCATGGGCCCCTCTGACTGTTTGGCAGGCTTCCTGCGTCTCATGTACTTAAAAAAATGCTTGCTGTTAGTGTTTGTGTCTTTAGCTAGCTGCTCTTCAAATTGTTTCTTAGCTTGCCTTATTGTACTTTTATACTTGATTTGGCTGAGTTTATGCTCCTCTCTATTTTCCTCAGTAGCATTTTACTTCCTATTTTTAAAAAAATGTCTTTTAAACGATGTCTAAAGGCCTCTTTTACTCTGCTGTTTAGGCACAGTGGCATTTTTTGGCGCTCTTACTGTTTTTTTTTTTTAATTATTATTTGAGGTGTAGCTTTAGTTTGAGCCTCTGTTGTGGTATTTTTAAAAAGTTTCCATGCAGCTTGCAAGCATTTCACTCTTGTGACTGTTCCTTTTAATTTCCATTTAACCAACCTCCCCATTTTTGTGTAGTTCCCCTTTTTGAAGTTAAATGCTACTCTGACGGGTTTCCTTGGTTATCCCCCCACAAGGATATTAAATGTAATAACATTATGATTGCTATTACCGAGTGGTTCTGCTATATTAACCTCTTGGACCAGATCCTGTGTACCAGTTAGGACTAAATCAAGAATTGCCTCTCCCCTTGTGGGTTCCAGGACTAACTGCTCCAAGAAGCAGTCATTAATTTTGAAGGCTCTGAGATGAGTTCACTCATTTATTCTTCCAGTCACAGGGTGGGTGAACCCTTTAGACCTTCTGCTTTGTGTCTAAAAATGTTAGTTAAAAATTGTCAGGAAGACTTTTAATTGAAAAACTCTAATCATGACAAGTGTATGTATTGGGATCAGCCTGCTTCAAGGATGAACCATCTTCCCAAATGATCTTTCTGTGTAATGTCCCTGGAAAAATCTAGCTCCCTGTTAGTACTAGTGTTTACTACCACAAGTTTATTGCTGGAGTCCTTTCCATTGCATGAGTTTTACTACCGGTCTTCTCCAGGATTTTCACAGGTAGTTTCCAACCAACTATATTTTGCTGCATCGTTTTCAGGATTTCTTTTCTGACCTGCTTTTCTTCCAGGTGAAACACAGGAAGGCCTGTATATGTCTAGATTTGTATAAAGTCACCCATCACCATGATATCTGACCACCTACGTTCAAAGCTTTTCCTGGCAATCACCAAGAGATGTTCCCAAGAGACTGCTTTTGTCCTTTGTATCAACACTCTTCAGGGATTGCATTGGGCTGGTTCACCATGGCTTAGTAAGCCATAACCTTTCCATGGTGGCTATCACCCTGTGCTCTAGAATCTAAACTTTATGAATTTTTTAAATTAGTCTGTAGCCCTCCTGGAACTTGTCTTCACTAACTATTTCACTTGAGTTATGATTTGACCGTTCTTTTGATCTCACTAACAGTCCAGACACAAAATCCCTCAACTGTGTGTGGTTGGTGGAATTACTTGAGACAACTGGCATATTTAGAGGTATAGGGCAGATCCTGAGTGAACTTCATTTGAGAGCTGCTCACTATCTCTAGTGTGGACTCAGGTTAGCACTGTGACACAACAATCAAGAGTTGCTAGTCCTCCCAATGGCTTCCCACAAATCCCCAGGATTCCCCTCCTCCACCCTGTGACCTCTCTTGCCATCTACCTAGTCTCAGGTCTGGTCTATACTACCCGCCTGAATCGGCGGGTAGAAATCGACCTCTCGGGGATCGATTTATCGTGTCCCGTCGGGACGCGACAATCGATCCCCGAATCGGCGCTCTAACTCCACCAGCGGAGGTGGTAGTAAGCACCGCCGACAAAAAGCGGCAGAAGTCGATTTTGCCGCCGTCCTCACAACGGGGTAAGTCGGCTGCAATACGTCGAATTCAGCTACGCTATTCACGTAGCTGAATTTGCGTATCTTAAATCGACTCCCCGCTGTAGTGTAGATGTACCCTAAGTTCCCTGGTTAGAAGTCACATACAACTGAAGACAGAGCTGCATCTTGGTCCTCAGTTGTATGTAGTTTCCAGTACCTGCAGCTTCCCGCATTTCTGGTACAGAGCTCTGCCTTTCAAGAATGCCTGTTGTGAAGTCATCATCTCAGTGAGCTGCTAGGTGGCCAGAGATTCAGGCTACATCCACATTAAAATGCTAAAGTGACACAGATGTAGTACTGTATCTGCACTGCTGTAGTGCAGATACTTACTACAGCGACGGAAAGAGTTCTTCCATCGCTGTAGTAAATCCACCTCCACCAGATTAGCGGTGTCTACACTGGGGCTTAGGTTGGTTTAATTACATTGCACAGGGCATGACATTTTTCACATCCATCAACTGGGTAGTTAAGCCACCCTAACTTTGTAGCATAGACCTGCCCTGATACCAAGGCATTAGTGAAACTTTTGTCTGAGGCTAGCAGGACCCATAACTTCGGGAGAAAGAACAGAAATGCAAAGCTCTGCCAGGAAGTGTTTGACTATGTGAACTGAATATAAACCAATGCCATGACATTTGCCTGAGTATGCAAACACATGGAAAAAACCTCTCAGAGATGTGTGGACTGCCCCATTCATATCAATGCAGTGTGAACATGGAAGACTTAGGATGACAATGTAAATATTAACATTTGTAAACAATATCGCCAGTGATCAAAACACACAAGAAAGAAGTGCCTTGGTTTTTTATTTCAGTCTATGTCTACATTGCAAATAAAAGATGTGTTCATAACTCAAATTGGCTAATCCATGTTAACTAACTCCAGTTAAAATAGCAGTGAAGACATGGCAGTTCGACTTTTAACTGGGGTTAGTTAACAGCTTGAATTCAGTTCTAGGCTTCCCAATTGGCTTTAACTCTCACTGCTAATCTGAGTTAAAAGACGAGTTGCCATATCTTCACTGTTATTCAACCCAAGTTAGCTACCTTGAGTTAGCTAACCTGAATTAAGAACACACCTTTCATTTGCAATGTAGACATACCCTTAAAGCTTGTCTACATGGGAAAGTTATACCAGTATAAGGTTGGGTGTAAATTTAAACCGCTCTAGTTGTAACTTGGTAAAGTCCCAATGGACAGTTATTCAGGTATAAGAGTACCTTTTTCCATTTTAGTTTATTCACTAACTGTGTCACTTTGGAAGCAGTTTAAGCTAAAATGAAAAAAGCCACTCTTATTCTGAATATGAGCATTCACATGGTGTGTGGGAGGAGGCGTTTATACCAGCTTACAACTATAGCAGTCTAAGTTTACTGGTATAATTATAGTGGTATAGTTGGAAAATTTTCCCATGTAAACAAGCCCTTATTTTGGTGTCATTGCGGAGTGGAATTTGTGAGAATAGCATGACTCTTTTTTCCCAGTCAGACACCTATTGCTCTGGACAAGACCCTCCTTTAAGTGACTTTACCAGCTGCTGGTGGGACATGCATGAAAAAGAGGGCAGAATAAAATTGTGTAGTATAGGCAGCTATTTCTTCTAGGAACATACCCTCTTTAGATGACAAGGTAGAATGACTCAGCTCAGTTTAAGCTTCATCAGACCCTTAGGGGGATTTTCTGTTTGGAGAATTTCTCTCCTTCATCTTTTGTAGATTAAAATGGAGCAAGGAAATGAAAAGAAACCTCCTTGCAGTTCTTTTAGTGGCAAAAATGCTTTTTTTTTGTGTGGGCGGGGAAGGGAACACAAAAGTAGATTTAAAAGACAAAGTGGACCACAGCAGTGGTCTAGTCAACTGAACTTCATGTATAATCTGGGAATTTTGTTACAATTGTATAAACAAAGGTTATGTTTGTACTTAATGATGAAACTGTTATGATTCATTGTAATTGCCTGGACCGCATCCTGCAACCCTTACTCATATGCATGAATACCCTCATTAAACTCTATTGGGTCTGCTCTTGTGGGTGAGATACTACTCAACTTGAGAAAGGCTGCCGATACCAGAATTGGACAGTAAAAACATAATAGTAAAAATATGGGGATAATTAGAAAAATCTGTCACTTGTTCAGCTAGCTTTGTAACTCTGTGTCTGATCTTACAAACACTTACTACTGGGTAGCACTTACAACGGTGAGCAGTGTGACTTTCTAGTAGTAAATGTTTGCAGTAAAATATGGTGTGAATAGTCTCTCAGTAGAAGTTACTTTTACACGTGCAGTTTCCAGCAAGCGCAGCAATGTTATGGAGTAGACCTCAGTTCCTCTTGTAATATATGAGAAACAAAATATTTTCAGAATTAATGTAAGTTTTAAATATTTTTTCAACATGGTTACCTTAACCACAATCAGATGTAATGATCGGAGCGGCTTTTATATCACGTTACACTTTTCCTTTATTGGCAATCTTGGCCCTTTGGAAAGTATAGTCGTTTCTTTATCATCAACTGAGTCTTAATAATCACAAATTCATTGTCATTCAGAATAAAGAAAAAAGTTAAAACCAAGTTTTTCACTTGTGTTTTGAATAGAGCAGAAAATAATGGGACTGTTTAACAGCAACTATATAGTGTTAAATCTTGTGAAAACATTTTGATTTTAGCACCAGTTTGTTCAATGTCAGCTCAGCTTTAGGGTTAGCACTTAGCAGTTAAATGCGACTGCAGGGCTAGCAGAAATCTGTATCAGTTTGGTACTACAAAAACAGTGGTTATTAATCTTGGGTCAAGATTACAAGCTGTTGAGTGAACTCAACTCCCTGTGAAATTAATGGGAGTTGAGAGAGCGTAGCAGTTTGCAGGATAGTGTCCTTTATTAACTGAGTGGTTGTAATTTAGCCAGGAGAAAGGTAACTATTTAGAAACTAGAGATTGCCAAAATAAGTGGTTAGTAGTGAAAAAGGATAATGGAAGCGTGTGCTCTACACATCAATCTTTAAATCACTTCAGCTAATATGGCAGCATGTTCAGGGTGTATTAATTTTACATAGTCACAAATACAAAGCAGTCACTGAGAGCTAGATTGACTGTAGCCCTGCACTGGTGTTTTGTGGGCAGAAGGGTTGTCCTTTCCATCTCCAAGTGCCCAGGAACTTGTGCAGGAGTGGTCAAAATCTCAGTACTTGTCTATTTGGGGAAATTGACCAGAATAGCTATTGTGGGATAGCTATTTCACAGCAGATATTCCAGAAAATCTCCCTTTGTGGATGCTGCTGTTTTGAAATGAGTGTCCAGCTGGGGAGCTATTGTGGAATATCTGTGCTACTTTAAATAATTCACACCCTACCTTACTCTAGAATAACTTCCCTGTGTAGACAAGCCCTGAGTACAAGTTGAATTCTAATGGTTGTGATAGTCTTCCTAAAGGGAGAGTGATATTGACCTCCCTTTCCCCAGTGCAACAGAGGGGAACACACACACTGGACCCTTTCAAAGGACATAACAGTGGTCACTTGATATGTACTCACTTAGATATCTGAGAGCCAGGCACAATGCCTGTTAGACCACCTGCTAGAGGACTATACTTCCACAGCTTTGCTTTCCATTGTTTTCTGTAGCTTTGCACAACAGTCTATCCCTACATTGCTTGCATATATTCTAGCACTCTCTTTTCAAGTCAGTTTCCATTCCTTAAATCATGTCAACATCAGCAAGGAAAATAAGAGTGAATTCTTACTTTTGTTAGCAGGTACCCATAGACTACTCAGCTCACATTCAGTACCTGACAAGGATGTTCAAGCCAGAGGCTTTTTTAATGGAGAAAAAGACAGAATAAAAACATTTTCCTATATTGGGAAACACTTTAAATTGATGGTTTTAGATAGATTTTATAAATCTGCCTGTCAAAAAAAAATCTTTTCAATTAAATTTTGATGGTCTGCTGCTAGTTGTGAAGTCATGAAAAGCTATGTAACGTATAATCTCAGGGAAAGATAAGATAAAGGGCCAAATTCAGCAGTGATGAGTAAGATTGTTGTTAGAACCTCTTCCACTAGTGGACACCCTTTTATGCTCAGCTAGCCTCTTATGCTAGTCAGTTGATGTGTGAGGGGGTAGAAGTGGTCATATCGTTCTCAGGAGAAATTTCTAAGATAAAGTAACCATAAATCCTACCATTTTACCTTTTGTACCTTTTTATACTTCCAACTCCTCAGATTGTAAGTAATACACAGTTAGACTCCCCCACACCTTGGAGCAGGATTATGTAGGCCTAGGGAAATAGAGGATATAATTTATACCACAATACACACCATTTCTGAATTAGGCCCAAATACATTGAATTTGTTTTTATAACAGAAAATATGTTTAATAAATATCCAATGGCATAGGGCTCTTACTGAGTTGAAGGTTTAAAAATATTCTATGGACCTTGCAGGGCTTAAAGAAAATCTGAACAGACATAATGAGATGCGAATGGAAGCTGAGTTTGTCTTTGGAAAAATCACATACACAAAATATTCATTTCTAAATCAATTCAATAGAGCATAATATGAGACAAAGATAGGTGCTGCTATTCCAACTCACTTACTAAGATTGTGTTGGAAAGTACTAAATTGTCCCTGTAATTTGGTTGGCATTTTTCTCTCTCTTAGACTTGGAGCTGAAGGAAAGCCTATCAAGTAATAAACTTTGGGTATTAGAAGGACATCAGCCAAGATGGATTGAAATATGTAGTCAAATATTGTTTCCCTTCCAAAATCAGGGGATATGCTCTTTCCTTCTTGAGCAAACATAATAACAGTTAATTAACCAGTAACCCCATTTGTTGTTTTAGACAATGTTTGCAAATACCAAAGGCTGAAGGCCAAATTATTTTTGAGATGTATGAGACATTTATACTGATTACTCCTTATGCATCTAAACTACTTCAGTTTATATAGTTGAGTCTTTGGAGAGATAAGAGTTCTGTCATAAAACCTTTACAGGAACAGATGACAGTCATCTTACAGCTATGGTTTGTCAGAGTGAAAAATGCCAAAAGCCATGCATATTCATCTGCACCCAAAATAACCTTTATTTGGCCATTGCTAATAGCAGCATTGAATCAAGTTTACTGTGACATCTTAATGGCTTTCCCTCTATTTACTGGTACATATACCAAACACAAAGATGACTCCTACACCACACCACTTCCTCTGTCCATATATTTGCATGCATATGTGTTTGTGTGTGTGTTTTTTATGTACTATAGAGGCACCATAGTGGCTCTATAATTAAAGGTTTAAACTTGCAAATTTCATACACTATATTATTCCTATCTAAGAATCCTCCTCCAACTTACACCACTTATTCTTTGTGTGCAGAATGAATGTTTTGACTATTTACAAGAATATCTGTTAAAGTACATTTTAAAAGGTACACCTGTGCAAAGCAAGTGTAAAGCTGAAAAGTGGCATCATTCTCATTTGTTAGTATGTTGTACTCACTTTGCAGAGGTAAAAGGTGGTGGAGAATGAGGCCCTGAGGTTTTGCCATTTTTATGGTAAGAGCAACAGATATGTTCCATGCATATAGCTGCCATCTGGGGTAGATGCTGAAGCCACTTTCCCCTTAGAGGCTGCATCCGAAATCCACACAATGGGCTATGCTACCTCCCCCCATGACTACTTCCCTGCCATTTAAGTTCCTGTTCTTGCTGTACTGCAGAAACCTATTGACATCAATGACACTGTGATCCTGTCATGAGATTTATTACTGTGGAAATGAGAGGCAAAACAAAACTTAATGCAGAAGGAAACAAAATGGGTAATGAGAATAGTTTATAGACCATAATTTCATTATTCCACACCTCAGAGCTTAATCAGATGGTCTAATGTAAAACGGTGTTACAGAAGGTCAGATGGGAAGGACACTACTTAGTATCTATAATGAGGACAGCGAAGAGGTCAGAATTTAAAAGGGCAGTTAGATTTTCTCAACTAAGATGATAGATAAAATACCTCTCCCAGCATACATGGTTATTTCATGCACTTAAAATTAAGAATCACTGTGTAGTACAAGTTTTTCTGTGAAAAGTGCTGGGGATTTAGAAAGGTGTGTCAGGCCTTTTGTGTGAAGGAAGTGCTGAAAAAAAAATAAACGAAGAAAACCTTTTGTGCTGTCAAAGATCACAGGCAGGGTTACATAATATTGTTACCACATTCCTGTTTGAAAACATATTTCACTGTATCTTCTTGGGTGCTCACAGCAACCTACACTGCTGGTGGGAGGGGAGATCTGTAGCAATAACAAGAAACTGAAATTCAAGTCAGTGATTCTGAGAAATATCTCAATCTTTACCAGAGTTGACAGGTTTTTTTTCTTATGATATCAAAGTAGAGGGGAAACCATAACAACTAGGATTACATGGCTATTTATTTCTTTTCTGTTAAAACTTAAAGTTAAAAGCATAGTTCAGATTTCTTTCACAAGAAGGTATTTATACATAGTTATTCATGGGTGCTGCTTGGGCCACTGTAAAATAGTGTAGATATGTGCAAGAAGGGGAGTTAGACTCCAAATACCTTTTCATCTGTAATGTAATTAGTTTATTCACCAAGACGGGATATCTACTATTAATTAGCTATGTGGGTATATCCTTTGAAAGCATTGATTAAAGCACTTTCCATGGTCACCATCCACTTCTGCTTGAATGGTGAAGACACCTGCTTCCATTCTACCTGTTGCAGAGTTAAGTGGAATAGGATCAAACCTCCTGTAAGAGGTAAGGCATTGTGAACAAAAACCTGTTGGGGTAGTACTGTCCTGACCCACGGGCCTCAAGCCCAGCTCCCTTGGGGTCATGGAGCAGCCACATTGCAACCCTTCACCTAGCAGCCTGCTGATAGTACGTTACCTGGGACCCGCGAGGTCCAGTTGGCAGATCCCCAGAGTGGCCGATTGGCCCACTAGCCCTGCTTAAGTCAGCAGCAGGAACAGGAAGCAGTCTGAACAACTGAATTCTCTCCTCCTCTGGATTGTGTGCCTTTTACTTCCACTGAGTGATTTCCTGGCCTCTGGTTTGTTTCCTGCCTTTGACCCCCTGGTGTCCTGACCCAGCCTGACTCTGATTCTTGACTTGTGGTTCTGATCTCCAGTTTGTCTCCTGCTCCTGGGATCCTGACCCAGCTAACTTGTCACTCCTATAGAATCATAGTCTCTAAGGCCAGAAGGGACCCTCATGATCATCTTGTCTGACCTCCTGCACATTGCAGCACCTCACCTACCCACTCCTGTAATAGACACACAACCTCTGGCTCTGACTACTGGGTCTGGCTGCCCATGATCTGGCTGTCACAGGTACAGGAGATGAAACAAGCATCTTTCCCAGAAGCATTAAGAGAGCTGGCATGTTTAAACATTCTTATAAGAGAACTGTCAGGATGATAGTCCTCTAACTGATCGGGGGCGGGGGCGGGGGAGGTAGGAAGATGTGTGCTAGTTACAACCTTTTGTACATTATACTGGTGAAACTCTGATTATTTTTTTAAAGCTATTTATAGGGCCTCATCCAAAGCCAATTGAAGTAAATGTGCAGGGATCAAAAGGGAAAAGGGGAAAAGAGTCCAAGTATTGTGGTTCTACATAGTGTGCAGGAGATTAACATGGAGTGAGCAGGAAAAAGTCACCTTGAAAGAATAACTAAAGCATATATTTTGCTGTTTTGAATTAAATACAAACAAACCAGAGATCCATAACAAGAGGCAACCTAGTTAGGTGTCTTGCAGATTATTGCTTGGAGTATTTAGCATATATAGGAAATTTTTATTTTGCTTGTACAACATTACTGATAAAATTTATGAAATGGTTTACAAGTACCTCATGGTTGAAGGGGTAAAATTGACTTTGGTAACTTGCCTCCCACAAGACTTATTCTGTGTTGTGTAGGGCTGTAAATGTTTACAATCAATTTACTTAATTAATTTAATAGACCTGTTTTTTTCCTGTGATGTATTCCTTCAAGGGCTGTAAAATTCTTCTTCTTTTTTTTCCTGATTCCTTTTTGGTTAGCTTTTTTTTCCTTCCCAAGGCTTTTCATGCCTTTTGCTTTAATACTTTCAAAATATAAGGACTTGAATATATTTTTACTCTGTGGCTTTACTGGATTAAATAAAAAAAATGAAGTACACAATACTGTAAATTGCATTCCTTTAGAATCACCTGGCAAGGTGACAGCAACAGAAGAGAGGTAAGGATTTGAGGGCTATTTTTTTTTTTTACAGTGATGCCCAAAACATGGATCCATGTTCAAATAATCTAAAAAGCATTGGTGTGGAAAGACACTTTTATTCTTATGTACATCTTATCACCTTTTCCAGAGCTTTGAGATTCTGCCAGAACCTAAAATTCTACTGTGGAGTTGCACCATTTTTTGATATACCTGCTTAGGATTTTAGTTTTCTAATAGTACACCAGCCTCAGGAAAAAATGACTCAACTGAGCTCCTCTTCATATGCTTCATGGTACATTATATTGTACACATTATATAGAGAGACAAACGTTTATCCTTTAGGGCTTGCCTTTTTATAAGAAAGTGATAAGGTTTTTTGTTGGAAGAATAAATATCAACGATTTCAATTATCAGTAGTAGCAAGCATTTAAATGGTATATATTTTAACTTTTTTTGTCACTTTAGTCTCAAGTCCTACCCATTTCCTCTCTCCTCCTACCCCGTGGACACGTGCTTGCTTTCTTTCTCTCTCTCTCATATATATATATGATGTGCTTTCTCTCTCTCTTTTATCTATATCTTTATCTCTCTATCTATGATGTGATTTTAGCATTTTGTAAGGGCACCCAGAGCACTGGAAGGGGTTCTGTTGCTTGGTTAGGAATCAAAATAAATATTGCATGGGTACTGTAGCATCTGATCCCCATCTCCCTCTTTCAGTCATGGTTAGGAGCACGTACCAACTGTTTCTAACTCGTTGTCAAGATTCATTAAGAGTTGTACCCAATTTTTACCCCTTCTCATTTAGGGCAGAACCAACAGTTTTCATGACTTTTTTTTTTTTAGTCCCTGCCTGCCCCAGAAGGAAATGGCTTCATCCAAGGATCAAGTATTTTTGCATGACTGTCACTAGTTCATTGGGTCTACCTTATTGCAAATGCATGTATGATGGCTGAGGGTTTCCCTATATCATTCATATATCACTAGCTTTAAGCATTAAAGATGTGACTTGCATTTGAAACACTCTGTATTTTAATCTGTACTGAGTGGACTGCCAAAGTAAACCATTTGGAAAAAATCTTCTATCACATGCTACCTGAGAAGCATTTTCTTACAAGCCACAGTGAGTGTCATTGAAATTAGTAAGATGGAGTTCGCTTTGTATGTCTGAATACTTTGTAATCATTTGAAGAAGCAGTTGCTTCTGGGAATTCAGTCACACTCCATTGTGGCTAGGGAGCAGAACTCTGACATAGTATGTTTTTTCTCATCATCATTACCTTCCTGCTAACAGGTGAGGTCAGACTTCTGTTTGTCAAACAACCAGTTTCAGAACAATAACAATATAACCCTTTGGCATCCCAAAGGAAAACTGAACTTTATAAGTAAAAGTTAAATTATTGATTTTATGAAGAAAAATCAATTTCCACAAGAATGTTCCCACCATTCTTTGCACACATTTGAACTTTGTGAAAATGTATGGCTGGAGAATTTGCAAGTTGTTTGGGAACGTAGTTTCTGATTAGCCATCTGTGGTATAATGAGAGCTATGAAGATGGGTCAGAAACAGACTCTTTATTCAGTTGAACTGAAACTCTTTTATAAGCAAACTGTTATTTTTAAGCCACTGTCTTGGTTGGTACATGCTGGGGATTTGTGTCAGGTTCATAATTGAATATTGAACTTTTTTGTTTCTGAATACCAATATTTATTGCTTTTCCCCCCAACAAATTTTGTTCTTTCTGTCATAATACCTTTAAATGATATCAGGTAATTTAGCATACGTTAATAGTTCCCTTTTATTTTAGATAGCTTGGGAGATGTTGTTGTACATAGTGAGGAAGAAAAGCTTTTAGAAATGAAACTCAAGAATGTTAGCTTATTATATGGTGAATCATTTCAATAAGATACTGGAAGTTTTCCATTATTAATTTAATTTAATGCCTCTGAGATAAGCAGATGGAGCTTCTTTTCCTGGGAAGCTTAAGTAGGGGAATAAAACAATTCTTTCCCTCTACACCCATACCCTCTTCCCCCAGCAAAAAAAAAATGTTTGGTTATTCACGGTGTACTGAATAATATCGGCATGACCTGGTTTCCAGGCAACCAGAAAACCTTGTCAGTGGTAACAATACGCAATGAATAACTCCAAGATGATGAAAGAAAGGGTCTCGTTTGACAAGATAGCACCTGTTTCACTGTAAACAGCCAGTGTTGAAATAATGATGGCATTAGTCAGGGGAATACAAGAGGTTCAAAAGGGTTTTTGTGACTTTGAAAGTGAATTGCAGCACAGGGAGCCATCACTAGTTTCCTCTTTAGAGATCAGTTGTTATGCCTGTTATTTATTTGGTGTCTGTTTTATGATTTTTTTTTCTCCTCCTCCTAATCTCTTGCTGAACTCTTGCTATGGCTGGTTGCAAATATGGATGGGCTTCCTTCTGAAAAGTGAATTTATCTAACAATATGAATTGTAATAAGGTATATGAAAGCTCTGGTGTGTAATGAGAAAATGATTACGATGTTGGCAGAAATGTTTCAGTTAGTGATTGTTCCCATGTGTGTCATAAACAATACTTCACTGATCTTAGTTAGCTAGTGCATTAACTTTTCTCCTGCTGAACTGTCACCCCTTGCAGTTATATAGCAGGTTAGTAGATTCATAATCTTGTGGAGTGGAAAGATGCAAAAGAAAAGTAAGTGGAATGTGTGATAGTGTAAAAATGGAAGAAATACAGACTGAAATTATCTAAACAGGGACCAAGTGTGAGGGAGAGTAAAGGCATAAATGTAGAGAAGCTGCGGAAAACCCCAAAGTAGTGCAAGCACAAGAAGGCAGAAAGATGTGGAAATTACAGAAGCAGCTCAGTAGGGGACCAAAAAATGTAAAATTGAAATATTCAGATGATGAAATAATGCAGGACTAAGACAATACAGTAGAATGTCCTAAAATTTTATCAGGCGGGAACTAGCAGTATAACATTAAGGGACATGACTTAGGGAAATTGGATGGACCAGGAAAGGGTTTTGATGCCTTATGTGACTGGTACCCACAGCAAGTCCTTTCATCTCTAGGTCGGTTGTTGAAGTCTAATCCAAGTTGTTAGTGACCAAGATTCATGTCCATGTTATGGTGATTTGGTGAGCTATGTGAAATGAGTTTGTGGTACCTGGCTGTGTCCATCAAATAAGTATCAGATTGTAATGGCTTTTGATCACTGCCAACTGGGGATAGATGTGCAATAATGAAGAGGTAGAAAGCCCCGTATCTCATTAACAGCATCCTAGCCTATACAATCACTTTGTCAAATTAAAAAAAAAAATAGCATGGAAAGAGAAGAGAGGGAAAACAGATGAGATTAAATGAAAAAATTAAACCATAAACTGGGTTGGAAAAAGCAAACACAAACATAAAGTAAACAGAAGAGTAAAAGAGGGGTATTAAATGTATGTGGAAAGTACATCATCTTCTCCTTGCAGTTCAACTGACATACCTCTTACTTGGAAAGGAGAAAGGAATTGGAAACTGGTCAGTCTGTGAAGAAGCAAACTTGGAATTGGAAAAAAAATAAGTAAACTGGTTTTTATTTGCACTGAAAAATAAATGGTAAACTGGAATTAGGTATCAAATGGAACATCAGAAACAGGACATAAAAAAAAGGAAAACTAACAAAGCAACACTTCACCCTTCCCTTTGTGCTCTACCACTTTCTTTCCAGTTCCATCTAGCTTCACCTGCTTCTGTTTCTGGTGTTACCTCCTTTTCCTTGATAATTTGTTCAATTTTACCTTAGCAGCTTCCCCCCCGCCCTCTGTTGTGGGTACTATGCCTTTTCCACTCTAGCATCGCTTCTTCCCTCACCTGTTCTGTGCAGTCCAGACTGTCTGTTTTCACCAAACCAGTAATGGAGGTGTGATGTTGGGACGGTTTGAAATTAGAACATTCAAGAGCAGAAAACTAGAAATTGAGAGGGATCAAGAAGGGAAACAACAGAGGCTGGAATGTTTCACAGCTGATATAGTAGGAAACTGAAATGACTTTGAAATGGAATGATCTAGTGACCACAGATAAGCAAAAATTTCTCTACTTCATCAATTTTAATGCCCAAAATTTGAGGGATTTTTTTGAATTTTTTTGGGGAAATGTACCCAGAACAAATTCCCAAACTTCCATCATAGATTCAGCTTTTCCACAGGGTACTAATTTTGCTGTTTTTCACCAATAAGCACAGCTTCTTATGACCAGGTGATAAAACTTCCACCATGGCTTTGCCTCTAGGCAAAAAACATACATGATGCTGTAGTGTGAAAGAATACAATAATAAACTTTATCTTGGGAGGGAGAGAGGGGGATTTGTATATAACTTTCCACGCTATAGGGCTTCAGAAAGGACAATGTAGGTTTTAGGAGAGTTTCTGGGGGTTCAAGGAGTAGAGTGTGCTTGGTGTTTATATGGGGAGGGGGGGAAGACCTACACATTATATCAGTCCTGAGCTTTGTGTAGCTTTACAATTTTAGTGCTAAAATGAGAAGGCTTTCTGATAGCCTTTCTCCAGAAACTAGACGAGAAAATGCGCAAATTTGCTTTTCTTAAAGTTGGGTGGAGACTTTCTTTGTAAAGAATTATTTTCATACACTTCAGCCTGCAATCAAATGGAAAAATATTAGAACAATCCGATGCATGCACATAATGGTACATGACAGTTTTAGGAAAGCCTCCAATTTTTTTAAAACTGTTAAAATTCAAATGCAGTTCAATAACTGACTTAAAATACTAAAACTGCTTCGAAGAAAGAAACGGCCAACTGAATGGATATAGTGGTGTTGCTTTTGGATTTAACTGATATGGTGGACCCCATGGGACTGCTCAGTTATACCTCCTGAGTCTCTAGTTAGGTGTGAAGTGTTGATGGGTTCTTAAATTGAGCCAGTCCAATGTCAGTTTGAGATGTTTTTTTCCTGCTGAGGATACTTTTGTCTGTTTGCAACTAGCAGTCAAAGAGTGGAGTGTCAGTGTCAAAGAAAGAAAGGGGAAATCCTCCCAGCATGTACCTGTTTATTCACCTTCAATAGACTCCATTAATACTTGCTTCAGAGTTATTCAACCTGTTCCTTCCATCCCCAGAAGTGGTTGGAATACTCTGGACTCTTTCCTGTTCTTCAAATTCACCTATATCCACTTCACATAAAGAAGACAAGGCAAGTGGAACTGTTGCCTACAAAAAAGATGTAACTTCAGCAATTATTTTAAGCACATGAAATAAGTCTTTGTAAAGAAAACAGACGATGTTCAAGACTCCTTAGTAAAACAATTTTCAGAAGATATTGTGGTAAAATCTGTGGCTATCCATTGGACTAAATTGCAAATGTTGTGGGCAGGTGTAAAAATGCTAAATGAAGATTGAGGCAAAGTGGGTGAGATAATCTCTTTTATTGGACCAACTCTGTTGGGGAGAGAGACAAGCTATCGAGTTTACACATTATCTCTCACCAACAGAAGTTGGTCCAATAAAAGAGATTACCTCACACACCTTGTCTCTCTCATATTTTCGTACCAACACTGCATACAACTGAAGATGTTTGTTTTCAGAGAAAAGCTCAAAACGCTGAACATTATTGAGAATATAGAAACAGAAGTTGGTGGAAAAGTTCTAATAGTTTGTTAAACTTCACTGGCAGAGGGAATGATTGGATAATCTCTAATAAATATTAGCAGGGGAACAACTAAATATAGTGAGTATCCTTCAATAGTGTCCTTTTACCTCTTTTTACTGTGCTGATATTAGCATTACTCTTCATTCTCAATACATTAAATATCACAAATACCATAAGTATCTTACCCACTGTTAAAACACTATAAGAAAACTTTCTTTTGGGTATTTGCTGTACACTCAGCATATTTGCAAGAAGATCTGAGATTTTTTGAGAGGACTCCTCAGTCTTCTTGTTAAAGTATGTTACTTGCTGGTCAAGTGTAAAATGTTATTTTCTATTTTGGCCATTGTGAGGGAATGGAAAGTATCTGTCCTGGCAGAACAGACATCAACTCCTTGCATTGGGTAAGCTATCAAGAAGAATGCTATAATAGCACCTCTGTCAAGCAGTAACAGAGGTCAGGGCCTTGCAGGTAAGTTTCCCATTGAAAAAGAAATCTATAATACTTTCTTTAGTGTAACTTGTTTTATTTACACTACATCATGAGTCTCTGAATGACTGAGGGGTCAGCATGCAGGTAGTCAGTCCCCAGCAGTTAGGCAATCCTCTCTTTCAGAAATCTCAGCAAAAACATCTTTGCCAGGTTCCCAGGGACCAATTCTCCTCCAAAAATTCTCTCTAATTATAATTAGAGAGGTTAAGGCAGAGAGCACACTTTACTACTGCTTGTGACAGCTCCTCCTAAAAGAGCTGCATCACAAAACTAACCACAACACAGCCTTTCTTCAAAGACTGAACAGTGCTCACATGCTAAGAAAAAGATCTTACAAAACTCTACATATGTGGCAGCACCTTCTGATTTCCACCATAACACTATTAATACCTGTTTTTCCATTGGATAGAGACTGAATCTTTGAGCAGTCTCATCTCATAAAATATTTGTCCCCTAAGCAATGCAAACCCCTAGATAATTTTTTCTGGTATAAAACAAAGGGACATGCTGAATTAAGCTCCTGGGCCATATTTGTTTGTTATATGGATGAATTGCTGTCATTCGTTAAAGAAAAGAGAAGCAAATTTGCTTAGTGGAATCAGCTATTTCTACTGAGTTGGAACTGCATCAATCTCCTGAGATCAGTATCAATGATCACATGGCGGGTAATTGAATTGGGACACATTTTTTTAGTCCTTCTCACAAGATGAATTTAATGCTGTTTTCTTTAGGTAGTGTTTGAACTACTATAATACATTGCAAGATAGTCTTTGCTTTATCAATTTAGTAGAAGTATTTTGAAGTGGAGACTGATGATCTACTTAGTTTCAGCATGTGGTTTTGTTTGATTTGTTACAGATGTGTGGGTTGGGTGGTTTTTGGTTTTTTTTTTGGTTTTTAGTTTGTTTTTTTGTTTTTGAGAGAGAAACATTTCCAACTTGTTCCTTTAACACTTAGAACCTGATTCATCATTGCAGTCCTCCAATCTTTCAATGTAATACCATGAAACTGGAGTAATGCAGCAGTGAATCTGGAGCATGTTCCTTTTACAGAACTGCACCAAGAAATTATCTGTTTTAAGACTGATATATGCACATATAATGAATATGGGAAAGTGGTATAATATTTCCTAAAATAGATCGTTGTTTCATATTAATGTTTGATGCAAAGTATGGGGGTAAGAAAAGCCTTTATTTATTCACATTCTGTAGCCCAAAGAATATTCCCAAATAAAATTAAGAGAATATAATTGTCCTAAAACAGCTTGTGGTTCAATGGCCTGATCCTGAAAGCTGCTTCCAGCTCCCACATTGTCAGGCTATGCTAGAAGGACAGAAGACACTGGACGTGGTTTTATTAGGCCTTAACTTTATTGACTGTCTAGGAGTACCTGGCAGAGAAGTGTACAGTGTAATTCAGTGACCACTTCAATATATACATGGGGGAGCTTCTGTCAGCCCTTCCCTTTATCATTGTGGTCCCCAGCCAACCTGCTGCTGGGATCTTACCATCCCCCCTTTGAATGAGGGTTAAGGTGGGCTATAAAGGAAGGGGACAGGGGGTTGGCTCCCTGCCATGCCAGTGATAGGAGCCTGGAACCCCCTGTTTCTGCTCTTTTAACAAATACCTCCTTTAAATCCTTTACTAATCAGTGTCTCCCTTCCCTGTGGAGTACCTGCACTGGACATCTACCCCACATCAATATAATGAATTATGGCATCATGGCCTAATTCCGTCCCATGTTTGCCCCCATACGCCCTCCCCCCAAACCTGCTGTGGAGAAGGCAAAAAACAAAAACCCCACTTTACCAAGGCCAATCTGGCGGTGAGGGAAGAAATTCCTTCCCAGACCCCCAAAAAAGGAGTGACTAGTGCAGTGCCCACAGTGGATTCTGACCAAACCTGGTATTTTACCACTTCCATGGGTGGATCCTGCTCCCTCTGGTCCATGTAAAAGAGGGGGTCTTCTGCCCGGCATGTACTTATATAAGCTCCCCTCTCTTCTGGTCACCTGAAGGGATGGGTCAGTGTCCCCAGGCTGATCTCCTCGGCAGCTGGTGGAAGATCACTCCGTGCCTACTACTTAAATAGGTACACACCTTTCTCCAGCAAGACAAACAGCCCCCCAGCTTAATGGGCATGTGTGGTCATTGACATCAGTAGGAGTTGTGGGTGTTAATTCAGCACCTCTTTGGCTTTGAATGATTGAATCAAATGTACTAACATTAATATATGTTCAGGGATTGACATCACTGACAAACGATCACATTTTTTCAGTGGCAGTTATAACATTTTATGCCTGAAGATTGGCATTTTATGAAACAAGCTAACCTGGATTTTCCATGTTCAGGAAGTATTATCACTATGTAATAAGATCAGATTTGCCACCTCAGTGTTTCATATACATTGGTAATGTAAAATATGCAAACTAATTTTCCATCCTTCTCAGTCTGACTGCTCTGCAAATTCATGCTTCAGTAATCTGATCCATTTTAGACATACAGTCCAAATATCATTACCTGAAAACTGCATGATCTCCCATTCCTTAGATCTGTTTTAAAGATTTGAGATTAGGGAGTTAGCTGGTAACCTGGAGAACTTTTTTTTATTAATTCAAGCAGCTTTTCCCAATGCCGCTGATGAAAGTTTTTTCAGAATCAGATCTATCTGAAAACTTTCTTCCATGGTGCTTCACCTAATTCACAGTGAGAAAGTACTAGCACTGTCTAAATCAGAAGTTTGCAACTGCACTTTCTCCTACGTTTCTTTTGTAAGTGGAGTGATCATCTGCCAGGTTTTTACTCCGATAACCAGGATGTTGAACATTGCTTGTGTTTTAAGTGATGGTTCCTCTTGGGTGGCTTAAAAACAACCTAAGGATAAAGCTCTTTCAGTGTCTGTCTCTCACTATTTTGAAACAGTTTGATGTCTGATTTTTTTTTTATTACTTAAACATTTATACAGCACATCTCAAAGACGTTAGGGCAGCACAGGGGAGGGGAAGGTCTTATAGAGGAAGTTCTTTTTTTTTTTTAATATTCAGAAGTGAAATACAGACAAAAGGTGGGGGGGAACCCTCTTTATTCTGTTAGTGCTCTGAGAGACAGAATTTGGTGGTGGAATGGGAAAGTACCTATAGTGAACTCCCAAAAGGACTTTCTAAAGATGATAGCTTCTAGGGGAAAACATCAGAGTAAAGAATTGTGGTTGAATAAGTAGGTAGCTTTACTTTTAATGTTAACTTGTCATTTCATAGATGTCATAGATTACCTTCCATTTTATTAAACCACATGAAACTTGCAATCGTAGATATATTGAATTCTCCTGTACTTATCTTCCATTTCTGTGAACAGTTAAGCTTTGAGATGTATGATCAGTTGGTTAAAAGCCTGCATTTCAAAGGCCTCTTAGGTTGAAGGAACAGCTACAGATGGGATTGAGCTTGCGCTTTTGCTGTCCAAAAGCCATGACATATTTCCCATTACCCAAGAGAGCTGACAAATTCTTTCTGGAACTCCCAACAACTAACCTTGAGTCTTTTTTCTTTTGATCTCTAAGAGGGTATTGCAACTGTCTGTTTGAAATAAAAGCTTGTTTCTATTTTTTCCTCTTCTCCTCGTTGAAACCCTATTGTATAGTAGATACAGCAGCTTTACAGATTAAATTATTGTACTTCCGTCGTCCTTTCCTAGTCTTAAACTTCTTTGTCCAACTTGGTATAATATAGACTATTGCCCTAAACCCCATGCCTCATCATCCTATTCATCATTACTGAACAGAAATTAAATGTTAAGACTTTGGTTTAAGTACACTTGTCATGAATCCTATCTTGTAAGGGTGATTAGACACAAACATTCTCTTCCATGCTTTGAACCAGTTTGAAACCTTCATATCAATACCATTAGAGTGGGTGAATGACTTGCCAACTCTGACTGATACCCCCTTGTAAAATTAAGTTGCACATTACATGAAGAATAGTATCTATTTAATAGGCTTTTCTCCACTGACAAAATATGCAAAGGTGTGTAACAGGGAGTCTGAAAGATGTTCTATCAAGTCTACAAATATTTTACTAAAATTAAAAAAAATAAAAAAACAACCCAAACCGTAAAGTTTTGCTTTTCCACTCAGAAAACTTTTTCTTACATACAGTGTGGTCTTCAGCAATAGGTTTAATGAGCGGTTGGGTTAATATCTTGTTTGTTCCTTTTATTCCTCTATCTAATCCTAAATGTATTACTTCCCACTGATACTATGAATTGACCAATGTACATACAAATGGCCAAAAAAAGTAAATTGTTTTTTTTTAGCACTTCTGTAAATGTTGATTTGACCCTCCTAGCTTAACAGACTATTGGGTCTCTCTTCTTCTTTGAAATTTTTCTGCTGTATTTACCCAATGTATAAATCTCTAAATATACACTGTTATTATTCACAACTAGAAGAACTCCTCTCCGGATAGTGCATGAAACCGACAATGTCTGTAGACATGTTTTGCCCCAGTGAATATTTTCCTTGTTGACTGACTATCTTGCAAGTCATTAGCAATGAGATTACTGGAAGTATGTGGATTAAAGGCTGAGGGGAAAAATAAACTCACAATAGAAAAAAAATCACTTTAGAAAATACACCTCACAAAGTTGGGAGGAAAGTCAGTTTAACCTTCTCTCACTTTAATGTTCAAATCTTAAGTGAGTATTCTCCAGAGATTCAAACTTTGGTGAAGAAACCCCAGTAGGCTGTTAGAAATTATCCAGATAGCAAGGCTGTTGGAAGAACAGACACAAAATGAAAAGTGATAGAATTTATATTTGATCATTCATTTGTTTTATGTGAGAATGAGACCAGTTAAGGGGCAAAGCACTTGATCACAAATAGCAGATATATAACTACTTTTTAAATGGAAAAAATGTTCCTTTCTCTGTAAATAGCTCTTTTTTTTTAAAGGAAGAGTATGAATGTATAATAAAAGCCATTACACAGGCAACACTTGGCAACTGTTACCACACAGTAATCTCCTATTCAAAAATTAGGGGAGAAAGGGTGAAATTTGGTAGTCTCAGATAATGTCATGTGCACAGTTGGTAAATATTGCCTTCAGTAGGATATGTTGAAAATCAGCCACTTATTTCAGTGTGTACTGGTAAATATGGATTTAGGCACCTGTCACGGGGTCACCCACCACACTGGTGCCTTCTGCTGGCCGTTTTGGGAATTAGCTCTGGTCAGCAGGTGTGCCCTCCGGTGGTGGTGGCTCTCCCATCTTTGTCTCCGCCAGCAGACCCAATACAGTTCCAGTCTCTCTGCCTCTGCTTCGTGTCAGTGGGTGGGGAAGGGGGACCCAGGCCTGCCCACTACTCTGGGTCCCAGCCCAGGGACCCTCTAAACAACAGCTTCCCGATGCCCCTCCTTTCTTTCTCCACCAGTCCGTCTTGATCCTCTGGCCATTTCCCCGCAGCCACAGCACCTTCAGCTCTTGCGTCTTGCTCCTTCACCCTCTTCCCAGAGCCTCACGCCTGCAAGTCCTAGCATCCCTGTTCATGGTGCTAGTTCTGCAGCCCTCTAGGAAGCCAGTCCCCTTCCTTGAGCTTCCTGCAGCAGATTGCCTTGCTTTGGCCTGCAGCTTCCTTTTGTATGGGCCGGCTTGGTCCTGATAGGTTGGTCCAGCCACTGCCCTAATTGGCTGCAGCCACTGCCCTAATTGGCTGTTTCCTTGCAGCCCTCCAGGCTGGGTTTTACCCTATCAGGGCCAGTGTGGGGCAGACACACCTAACAGTAGACCAAGGGTGGTGTAAAGCAGGGATCGGCAACCTTTGGCACGCAGCCCATCAGGGAAATCTGCTGGCGGGCAGGGATGGTTTGTTTACCTGCAGCGTCCGCAGGTTTGGCAGATCGCAGCTCCCACTGACCCTCGGCCCACGCCACTTCCCGTAGACCCCTTTTGCCTGCAACGGCGAACCGCGGCCAGTGGAAGCTGCGATCGGCTGAACCTGTGGACACTGCAGGTAAACAAATCATTCTAGCCCACCAGCAGATTTCCCTGATGGGCCACGTGCCAAAGGTTGCCGATCCCTGGTGTAAAGGCTCACCAGTCAGAGACTGAACAATGAAGTTTCAGCTATGAAATCTCATCACATCTTTCAGGGCTTGCTTTAGTCCCAAAACACAATCTCAAAACTACTGGATACTAAACAGCTGAGGCCTTTCCAGCTTCATCCCTTTAGTAGCTCTTCCTGGCTACTGTGGAGATACCCATAGTAGGTCTCCCCTAACCATGGATCTCTCCTGTCATCTCTTCCTGCCTAATAGGCAGAAAGGCTTACATCTGCCTTCCTGTAGGTCACATGCTTGTTCCTAGTTATGTGCCCTGCAACTAGAGCTCCCAAATTTAAATGGTTCTGGGTTTGTAACAGGTCCACTGGGATGTGCAGATGTGTTCCAAGGACCAGTGTCATTACACCATGATGGAAATTTTTGCCTGAGTTAAAAGCCCAAATATATTTTAATTTCCAACACTTTTCATTCCATTGCAAATTGCATCATGTTGTAATGTTCGGTACACAATTCTTCACAACTATGGTAACAGAAAACCAACCCTGGAGTTGCAACACTGACTTGTAACCAGAAGTGGTGCATTCAGAATAGTTGCAATTTTTACCTTTAACTGTTCAGCCATTATTCAAGTGATTGGAGGCCATCATGTAAAATTGGAGCTTTGATTAATAATACTGTGAGAGGTGAGGATGTGCTTTCTTAATAAGAGACCACTCATTTTCCCAAAGTTGATTTACATGCTCTCTTAAAACGCTGGTGTGCCTCAGAAACAGAGTGTGAAAGTCAGGGAGATCTGGAAATGTTGTAGTTTGTCTTCCCCCAGGATATTGGTTATCACAGAGAAGAATGACTCTTCCATGCCAGAGTGATGACAGTAGATTATTGTTCCAGTTCCTCTTTAGCTGATGCTTGTAATTTTATTAGCAATTTTTTCTGGTTGTAAATACCATCCTTGTCAAATCAGCTAGAAGTATGAAAGGAAGCAGAGGAGGCTTAATATCTTCTGGAACCTGAACAGAAACGCTGTTGCTTTGAAACTCTGGAGGATACAGAATAGAATGGTATAACAGGATTACACTGTATTAACTGGAGGGTAGACACACAACTCAGGAGCAGCATTCTAGTGAGTAAATAAAACAGGGATTCAGCATACTGATAAAGTAGTTTACGATCACTGCAAGCGAAAAGTTCTGAGGTGAGCCTAATAGAGATCAATGTAGATACAGATATGGATACTTAGAATATTTTATTGAGCAACTAGGTCTCTTTCCAGTTTTTTCATTGCCATGCTGTCTACTCATATTTTGACATCCATTTTAAATGGAACAACAATTCAGAGGAATTGAACTTTATTAAGTATTTTATTATTGTCATTATTTATTAGGGTAGTACACAATGTACTAGGAACTGTATAAACATACAGAAATATATAGTCCCCGTCCCAAAGACCTCAAAGTCTGAAAGGAAAAAATATGAGTAGTGATCACAGTAATGGCTAACGTGCAATGTAAGTTTCATGTTTTTGTTTTCAGTCTTGAACGTATAATCTCTTCCAAGCTGCCTCTCTACTTAATCATAATTAGTTGGCATTTGCTTGTAGAAGTAACAACAATAATGAGTCTTCTTGAGGGATATGAATGAGGAACATTAGATTCATGTTGAAATTTCCAGCTGCATGGAAGGTGGGTTTCTTGAGGATGATATATCTCACACCACTTATGTGGTTATCTGTTCTATGAGCTGGCAAACATAGAAATGCACATAAATATTCTTTATCCTACCCATTCTATGTTGTATTCAATAATAAATTAAGTCACAATGAGGAAACTTATCTTGAAAAAGGCTAACAGAATATGTTTTGGCTCTCTTTTATTTATTGATGCATAGATACCACAGTGACAGATGCCTTAGAAACATCTAAAATAGATTAAAGATCATTCACATTAGTAATTTTGACTGTAGAAGCAGTCTATCACCAAAAAGAAAAGAAAATGTGGTCTCAGTCTTCTGTCAGGATGACAAGATTAGTATGAAATCTATCTGGTAGGACCCCATTCTACCAACAGGGATTAGAACAATGAGATCAAGAAATCAAACCAGTTCTTGTTACAATCCTAAGGCTGATATTCACTAGTCCATGTAAATACAGCACCACTGTGGGTAACAAACATCAGATTCATCATCATGGTCTATGCATACATTGCATGCAATGTATCACGATGTGTGGTATCTTACACTGTGACAAAGTATATGTGACACTAACTGATGCTCAAGAGTGAGTTGACATCTACAGGGAACCATTAGTATGTGACTAACCTCTTCACAATAGCTTGAATTTCTTACATACCCTTCATTTTACGCAAATGCCTAGAAGTGTCTTCTCAAAATATTCTTTCCCCTCCCATGGGATCAATGCTCTTATGATAAGGATAATATTTTACACAAACCCTCATTAATTGAACCTTTCCATACATCTTCTATCCACATCATGCACTATCAGTGTGCTGATTTCACTAACACAGGAGATAGATAACAGAAATGTGTATGGAGTTTATAGCAGCTTTTATTAATACATCAGCCAAGCTGAAGCTCAGCTCTTCAGTGTCCCAGACTGCAGCTTTATAGACATTGAGCATAATACTGTTTTCAGTTATTCCAGAGTAAATTCAATGTAATTCCATTGACTCAAGTGGAATTATGCCAGATTGTTATTGGTGTAACAAAGCAGAATTAGGCCCACTGAGTTTTCCCACTGGCAAATATATCTGACTGAATGAAAGAGAAACTTGTGCCTTTAAAACAAATAAAAATACCCTGCAGTTTAATTCCTAAAGGTAATACAACATCTAAGCAGCTTATAACGCTTTTAAAACTTCTGCTGGAAAAATCCAGATCTACCTTTATATCTCTTTTACTCACTATGGACAAAGTTCATAATTACGTATTTCATATCTGATAAAGACAGATCAGTAAAAATTTGTGTTTAGCAGTTATTTTTCTTTTACTTTGCATCGCGGAGTCATGCACACAGGCAGAGTATAAATACATGTGTTCTGTAGATCTGCAGAGATCTGTGCATACAGTATATAATGTATTTCAAATGGCTCACAATTTTAAAGGTTTTATTAAGAGTCAGATAAACTTGCACTGTATAACTCATGTAAAGATTTATTTGAAATCTGAATTGAATAGATTTTTTTTGGAAGAGGGACACATCTGACACTCTAACTTTACAACAGTGCTTTAAATGTATTTTAATCTGAAAGTTACTAGTGTAAAAGTGGCACCTTCTTACAACGCAGTTCTGTTCCTTGAACATGTTCAGTCCTAGCTATTTACTTTTTGTCAGAAGTAGGCTTTTAGTGTCTTTATCTTCTGTTAGCAATGTGGCACCAACACCAGCTATTGAAATGTGAGATGGATTCTTTTCTGAGTTTTGCTTAATCAATGGAATTGCTAATTGAGTTTCAAAGTCAAGGTCAAATTCTTCCTTGAGATACCCCTGTACTACTCTAGAGGAGACAACCAGTTACTCATGTAAAATCCTATGCATTGTGATTAGTGGTTATGCAGGTGCTTTTCAGGACATAATTTGCAGACTATGAGGTTCCACAGGTACAACTAAGCAGAACTTGAGCTGCAGAACCTTTATTACTGATGATGATATACAAGAAGAGTGAGAGCCCAACTTGATTCTCAAAATCATTTGGAGTTTGCAGGGCTGGTAACTAGGAAAAAAACTCCCTACTTCTGAACTGAGAAAATTTAATCAGGATGTAATTAGTAAACGGAAACCTGCTATGCCATATTTGCAGAATAGAATCACATTTTAAACAGAAAGGATGAGTTCATAATTATCCAACATATGGAATAAGGTTGAAGGGTCCTTTGGGTCCATTACATCAAAGTGCTGCAATGATGGTACTTTTCTAGACAAAATTTTACCAGTAAAACACTATTCACATGGGACATTAGATGGCAGAACAACATTTTTACTAGTAACTTGACCTTAGGTTAGGAGATCTTTAGTTTTGTGGGTTTAACATCCTTGACGGGTATATCTACACTGGAAACCTCAAAGCGCTGCTGCGGGAACGCTCCTGCAGCAGCGCTTTGAAGTGAGTGTGGTCGCGTGTGATCCACCTCCACGAGGGGAATAGCTCCCAGCGCTGGGAGCGCGGCTCTCAGCGCTCGGAGCCTGTCTACACTACCGCTTTAAAGTCTGGTGATTTTTCACACCCCTGAGCCAGCAAGTTAAAGCGCTATAAAACGTAAGTGTAGATAAGCCGATTTGGGATCCCATTGTAACTGCTGCTTTATTATATGGCATTTTAATTGACTGCCTTAGAGTAATATTAAATTAACAAAAAGAATGGTAAATTATTGTTCTTCCCCCCTCAACAAAGAAATGTGCAGGTTTTCCTTTCTGATGGTACATTTTCTGTATTGATTGGTATGAAATAAACATACAGTCGGTCTTACAGAGCTGTTCAATATCAGTTAGTCAAACACATTCTGAACGGGAAAGGTACAGAGTTGAAGTTTGCTAAACTGTCTTTCTTAGGCTGCAGAAATCAATTACAGTAGAGCTGCTATTGTTTAAAAAGGGCCAGCAATAAATCCCCGTTCCTGAGTGGTGTAGGCAAATCTGTCTTCTGTGTTATGGTTTACAGGATTACAAATGATGCTAAAGGGAAGAAGTAGGGGGAGGAACAATTGCTTTTGTAGCTATAAAAAATGATGTCTGTTGGTGATTTTGGTGTTATTAGTACAATGGCCTGAAAATTCTTAATCCAAGATTTACATATCCTCCAGGAGTAAACAAAGTTCAGTAATGTAGTTTCAAAGTCATCTGAGAACAGTAGTTCCTGAAGACAGCTTGTTAGTAGCTTTCATTTTGGGGTAGGCATATTAGTGTCACTTGGCAAGAACTTTAGAATTTCACCTTTTAATACAGTATAGTGTGAGGGGAAAAAATAAACCAGCTAAATTAAATCACCAAGGAAGTCTATGATGTCTGTGAGTGCAAGAATAATAGTCTTTAGTCTATGCCAAAAGAATGAGAAGTGTGACATTTGTAGGAGAAAATGTGTAAATAGTAAATAATACATACCAAAAAAGTTTTCCTTACAAAACTTTCTCAGGGTAAAATTTTCAAAGTGAGCCATTTTTCAAACTTATTCAATATATTTTCTACACTATGATATCAAAAGGAAGATGATTCTTTATCACACATCATCAGAACACCTCATTCTGATGACATAACTCATCAGTGAGAGCTGTTTCTGGGAATTCAACACAGTAAGAGCTTTTTAAATAGAAGGAACTTGATATCAGAATCCATCTCACTTGCCTCTACTGTGTCAAGTAATTCGTTTTCCACTAGCACAGCTGATTTTGTTTGTTTGAATGGGTGTGGGGTTTTTTAATCTTTTTGTTGTTGTTGTTTGTTTCTAAACTGAACACCAGTTGTGGGCATACAAAAATTGAACTAATTAAAGATCTGTTTATCAGCCTATACTGCCATTTTTCTGCCTGTCTTTTGCTGTATGGAATTGGGATTTATTAAATGCCCATTAGGGGATACTGCTACCATTAGTACACTGGGGAGGGTTTTTTTGTTTTTTTTTGCAAATTATTATTAAAAAGCTGTACAATGTTTACAAAAAGAAGTCAGTGAAAGGTGGAGGTATATTTCGTGCTCTTACATTACTTTCCCTAAATCTCTGAATCCTTCCTGTCCTTTCCCATCACTTGTCTTCCCCCCCCCCCCCATTCATGCACTGACTCCCCTATTTACAAGTCACATTCTAAAATGATACAAATGTAAATGTTAAGATACAAGATGCTTTTAATGGGCTTTTAGTTTCTAAAATTGAAATTAAGTTGTACTTGGCCATATAAGTTGCATTTAAACTGTGTTAAAGGTTATGGTACAGAACAATGAAAGACACTTTGTAGTGAAGGTAAAGTGAAATATTACCATAATTTATGTTCCCCAGTACTGAGGCACAAATGGGAACGACAAAGGATGAAAGGTGGCTCCCTCTGATGCCTAACTACTTCATGTTTAAATATGGACATCGGAGTAAAAAGAAAAATCAATTACTTTTGGAACTGAAAATAAAGAGAATGCTACAGTCTTTGAATGTTTAAGAAGAGTTTGAGTTCAAGTGGCATGTGCTTGTGTAATATGGACTTCTGCTCACTCATTGCAGTTGCATTAGAAATGAGTCTCCAATAACCAGACATTGGAAAATGCAGGGCCTGACTCATGTTTTGTAGTCCTTACTCGTACTCCTGTCAGAGACTGAGTCCTGGTCTACGCTACAGAGTTAAATTAATGCGAGGCAGCTTACGTTGACCTAACTCTGTAAGCATCTACACTAAAATGTAGCTCCCACCAATGTAACTCGCCCACTACACTGACTTCATAACTCCACCTCTGTAAGAGACATAGCACTTACGTCGATGTAGTTAGGTCAACGCAGTATCAGTATAGACCCACTCCTACCATGAGTTATTGACTGTATAGTGGGAGCCTGTAACCCCATGCTACACCCATTTAAATACCTGGTATGGAAGAGGGGAGAGGAATACTTTGCCCCTTTTCTTTGTTAATAAAACTGTGGCCTGTTGCTTAAATCCATTGTCTTTTGTCCATGTGTCCTGATCAGTCAGTAACCCAGAACTGTCAGAATCTCCTTAGAATCTCTTTACAGAAATTCCCCTCCTTGTCCTACACTTGGCAAACCCTCTACCAGCCCTTTGCAGCACCTGTAGGGACCCTGTATGTTGCCACAATAGAGTACAGGTGAGAATGGGAAAGAATCTCTCCCTTGAATGTTAACCTCTTCCCAGAAAGGTCGTTCTGTAGGGTCTGTCTTTTATGCATCGATATGTGACTCCAATTAATCACAAATCTCTAGCCTCTATTATTCACGGGTATCTAAAAGTTCTATGTAAATACCCATACATTAGCTCTTTACTTTTGCTACACACTGGCACCCTATAGTACCGTGTAACCATTCTGCAAGGTGGAGCCAGCAGCAACCAGGACCGCATTCAATATCTAGGGGTTCCTTTTCAACAATGCAACACAAAACTGGCTCAAGCCCCCACCCAGTAAGCTGGGAAAATTACACACCACCCCTGGGTGCCTCTGAGAGGCAATGCTCCCCATTCACAAGCACAGAGTCTGAGTGTAGAAAAGAAACTTTTAATGAAAGGAGAGAAGTCATCCGATATTAATTAGGGAAAATGCCACGAGCAGGATTCATAAACATAAAACTGTGAGCAGGACACCCACCCCAGAGTGTGTGGGGCAGAGTCTTCTGCCTCATATTCTTGAGATATACAACCAAAAGTTCCTTTAGCGTGCCCCCCTCTGCTCCCTCACCATACCCCACTCACAGTGGTTATCCTTGGTTAGTGAGGACCCAGGATTCAGAAATGCATCTGTGTGAGTTCACCTCCCATTCTGGGAAGAAGGCACCTTGCTTGGTCCGCCACTTGAGCACTTATGGTGGCTGCTCTCGCTAGTTGCTCCTGCCGGCTGCCTGCTTGCCGGCCACTCCTGCTGGCTGCCTGCTTGCCACCCATCAGGCACCTTCTGCTGCCACCTGTCTCTCTGCTGTGATCTCTGCAGGTCAGTCTCTTAGTGATTTTAGCTCTTAGCAGGCTGGGCAGAAACACAGTCCCACTACAACTGATTTCAGCTCTGATTGAGCATTTAAAATAACAAAGAGTCTTCTACTGAAGTTTATTTAGCTCTTTCTTTGAACAGTAGGGTGGAACATGCATAAGCGCTGACTTCCCCTTTGCCCGGTGGGTGCTCGACTCTCCCCCCCACCTCGGCCCCACCCCTTCCCTGCCTCTTCCTGCCCCTGCACCGCCTTCGCCCTGCCCCCATTCTGCCCCTTCCCCAAACTCCCTGCCTCTGCCCCGCCTCTTCTCCACACCCCACCCCCCCAAGCACACAGCATCCCCGCTCCTCCTGGAAAGTCCAATGCGCCACAGCGGGATGGCTGGAAGTGTGGGGAGGGAGGGGAAGGAGCGGGGAAGGAGCGGGGATGCGGTGCGCTGGGGGGCGGGGAGGAGGACATGGGGCGGGGGGGGAGGACAGGAGCTTGGCTGCCGGTGGGTGCAGTGCACCTGCTAATTTTTTCCTGTGGGTGCTCCAGCCCCACAGCACCCATGGAGTCGGCACCTATGGGAACAGGTTAAACCAGAACAGGGAGTCTTGGGAAGGTCCACACCTCTTGGCTGGGGCACCTATGCCCACCCCTCTTACTTTCACAGGGCTCTGGCATTCGAACCACTGGCTTAACGAGGTCCTTTCAGCTGAGAGTGACCCCCTCATTTAGGATAGGTTAAGCACAGTTCTGCTCCTCTTTATTCGTACAATAATGACAATATTGATAACAGCATTTCACTACTACTGCATTCAGTACTAAAGTGATTTGTAACCCAAGACCAGTCAAAGTTGATCATTTTGAGCAATACCGCTCTATCTGCTGGATATCTAAGCCGAGTAGGTGTGTTCATGTAAATACAGTTTGCTCCTGAAGTCTCTCCCCCTCCCAGCTAGCTGTCAGGGGAGAATTCATTCAGACCCTGCTTACATGTGCTTTATGCTATATGATATCCATGTTCTGTGTGGTATTTTTAAAATTAACTATTGCAAACTCACTGTAAAAGGAAAACTGCTGGGAGGAGCTCATGTGGTGTGTGAGTATTTGGATGTTTCTGGAGACTGGTAATGGGATATTGAACCTTTCACATCTATGTCTATGGTACTGACCCATTTGGTGACCCATATGAAATGAGCTCATTATGCGCTCTTGTAATCTACAGTACTTGCAGCAATTAGTCTAATTGTAAATACTTTCCTACTGGACTGCTAGTTGAACTCTTCTAAAAAGGCCAGAGGTTCATAGAAGAGAAAGTAAATCAGACCAACTTCAGCAGCTAATTAGAGGACTCCCAAGAGAGTGGCATGAAGATATTAGGACCTGTCCTGAAGAAATTCATGCCTATGCAGAGGGCCAGCACACGGGCTGTTCACTACTTAAGCTCCACTTTAACCCTGCTTAAACAGTGCATAGACTTTTTTTGGCCTTCTGCACAGGAGTGACTTTCCCTGTGTGAGTGCTTGCATATTACTATAGGTTAAGTGAATTGGATTTGGTTTCATTTAGGTGCACCAAAATTTGTCATTAATTACAGCAAGCAGAAAATGTTTTGTTTTTGTTCCTCTTTAAAAAAGATGTACTGAAATTTGGCCATTTTTACTTCTGTCTTTTCTCTGGGGATTTGTATTCTGATGGAGTAAAAGCTCGCAGCAGTATTGCATTATGTTCTGACACTATGAGTAGCTCTAAAGGAATAATAGAGGAAGGTGGAAAACTGGAACCACTCAATCTGATGCTTGTTCACTTTGTGTTTTTGATCAGAAATTGTTAATTTATTTGGAGCTGAAATCAGGGTCAGTTTAGAAAACAAAACTGTTACTCATTGCCAGTGAAATAAGATTTTTTTCTCTCTCCTACCCATTGCTGCAGCAGAACTCTTCTTATTCATTTAACACATACATGAGCTTTCCCTGTAGCATTTTATAGTAAGTAGGTAGCTCACTGTTATCTCCCTTCCCCCAGAAAGTTTCCCATGACGGCCCCTTAGTGCATTGGGAAATATAATTTTTCATGGAGGTGTGCAAAAATCCTGTGTCATCTAGTGTTCTGATGCTTTCTTACTGCAGTTGTTAGCTCTAATAAAAAGTAATAGTTCTTTTGGGGAAATGTTCGCACAGGCATAATTTCCCCTTGTATAGGGCTTCTTCTCCTCTAGTATCATTGTAGTTCCGCAGTATTAACCACAGTCAACTCTGAACATACTAGGTGATTTATTGTGCAAATTCTAATAATTTTATTGTAACTTTGCATTAATTAATGCCCATGTATAATAAAACCTTTTGGAAAACTGCAGTATTATGTCTCATATTAAATTCTGCTAGGTCAATTTGGTTATCTGTTGTGTGGCTTCTCTGAACTATGATAGCCTCTCATTTGTCAGTGTTAACATGGTGTTTCTACATTTCCTAATTCCAATTTCAACCGGGTACAGTATTTACATTCATAATCTGTTAATGTGGATGCTGCTGTAATAAAAAGAACAAAATCAACTATATTGATTGTACTGAGCAGAGTTGCATTTAAAAATACAGACAGAAGAAGCCTACCCATTCTCTGCTTTCAGGGCTGTACTAGAGAATAAACCCTAAATTAATTTCCCTTGCTAAGAATCTTTTAGAGCTATCTTTTGAGCAGCCTAGCTGAGAACTCAATAAAGCAAATTTGAACTCCTTCCAGTTATGGAAACTAGAAACAGGACAAGGCTTTATCACATGAGATGTTCTTTGTGCAATGCAAATGTTGTGCATACATCATTTGGATTTTTTTGTCTCAAATATTTTATTTAAAGTAATAAACACTTATATAAGCCCTTATTCATGAAAACCTCTATAAGGATGAAGTGGGAAGTCTAAAAAGGGAAGTCTGCATTATGGTACCCACCACAGTCCTCCAGAAAAGGTAATAGGTAAGAATACCGTACGCTTATACTACATAGGAGACAACAGTAAACAACAAAATTATAAAACTACCAACTCTAACATCAAATGTTAGAAACCAAAATGTGCATCACATGGAGTTTTACAAGTGCACTTCTGTTACACTGAACTGGCTACTATGTATTTGTATACCACTGCCCTTTACTGGGATAGACTTTGAACTTCTGAACTGTCATACAGCTACCAGTTAATGGCGATTCTCCTTTAACTCAGGTGGGAGGAGCCAATGCTTTTGGAAAAGGAGAATTCAAGTTCAAGCTATGCTTTGGCTGTGAAATTGAATGGCCATTGTATGCATCGTAGTGACAAACAGGACATCTTTGGTTGCCCTAGATTTGTTACACTACATTGGAAGGCTGGTAGGAATCAGGAGTAGAACACACAGACTGGAACTTCCAGTTTAAATATAGAAAAAATATTGTGGTTTGGCAAAAACTGAGTTTTCCATAACAATGATACCAATGTTCTGTATAATCTGAGAATTTGTTCACTCTTTATGTATTCATCTTTATGAAAATCCTGAGATCCAAGATATTTTTAGAGCACTCTATTGTAGACTCAATAGATGTTTTCATAGTTCTAAAATAACATTCATGCTATTATAAAGAAAACAAAGGATTTTTTTTAGAAGATCAACAATGAACAAATTTAATTGAAATTCCTTCCCCCTCCCCCTCCACCCCTCCCACTACAAGGCAACTATTTTAGCAAGTTTGGTTGTGACCTTATTTAGACAAAGGTGTGGTTTTAGAAGGTTCCTTTTCCTCTCTCTCCTTTGCATCAACAAATATATACAAAAATGTAACTTGTGTTCACAAAAGCATAATTATATAATAATTCTGAAGTGTTTCCAAAGTTAGTTTTTAAATCTGTTACAGTGTATGCCTACTTTTATAAAACTTTATGTACTTGATAATACATATTTTGATTATTGAATAATATTCAAAACATTCCACAATTATCTGTAAGACTACAAGTATTGAGCAGTAAAAACATATGTTGTGCTAGCTTCAAACATTACAACATTGTAAAATCACATTTAAAATACCCTTAATTTATCCTGTTGTAGAAGCTTATAAGTCAAACAAAAAATGCCACCTCTGCACCCTCAAGTTGTGAAGTTGACTAGGAGAGGGAGACCACTTTCAAATAAGCTCTCAAATGTACTATTCCCAGTTTTGCTGAATTCCTTCTCCTGGCCCTAACAGATATGAAATTACTTGAATTCCTGATTTGGAAAACCGTTCGTTATAAACACAGGTTAATGGTGAATGGGCTCCTCCCTGATTTGCTTCAACATTACTTTTTAAATAACAAATTAGCATGCTTTGAGAATGGGTGAAGAATCAGAACTCCCCTGATAATCAATATATAATTTGCCTAGACACTTTTTGGACTGTTCTTGATTCCTATATTGTTTTTCCGTGGCTGACAGATCATTAGCCGTGACCAAATCACTGTCTTTCATCTTTGTTATGATGATAGAGTGGGGTCCGGCCTCTTCAGCCTGAGAGCCAAACCTTATTTCAAAAAGTTCAGGATGCCATATTTAATACATTGGGTCACATTCTTTGTCCTGTTGTTCCACTCCCTTTGCACCACTCAGCGAGTTCATAGGAGTAGAAACAACCCACGGGTTCCTTGCACACTTCTCTCCTTCCCTGCAGTCCCTGGAGTGTGGGGAGAGAGTGGCATGCTCCACTCTGGCTCTGCCAAGCTGGCATATGGACTCTGGGGCTGGAACAGAGAATCAAAATTGATTTTTGGTTCCCAGCTTTGCCTCTGCTTACTCTCTCATCTACTATGAATGGCTCTGAATGTGTGGTGAAGGAGGAAAGCTTCATTCAATAGGTGCCTGATTCTAGGGGACTTCCCAAAGTCAGAGCTACTCTTTTCCTCCAGTCCCTCTGTTGCAGGAGACAGCCCGCAGGGGACTGCTGAGCAGCTGCAGCAAGGAAGTGACAGCAGCTGCCCAGAGCTACACTTCCTGCTCAGACCAGAGCTGCTCCTGGGGCTGCAGGAGAAGGGGTAGGAGGTATTTGAAGAGACATTGGCCCATTTCAACAGTGCTGATTTAAACACTTCCCTTTACAAAATACAAGGCACAGCTCAGGGAACGTATTTTCAGTCTATACTCACTTTCTTCAGTGTCTCAAGAGTCACAAGTGACCTCTGGGTTGCCACAGGTTAGATACTACTATTCTAGGGCATTGAATGCTGCCATTAACTTATACCGATTGTCAAATCCTAACATGGCTGCCAAGTAGGCTTGCCAACTTTGTAATATTTAAAAACCAGATACTTCCAGAAGGAGTGCTGGAACCTCCTGTCCCCCCTCTTCCCCTCCGAGGTCCTGCCCCGTCCCAACCCTTCCCCCAGGGCCCCGCCCCCATTTGCTCCTCTTCTCCTCATCCTCCCTCGCTCACTGCTTTTCCCTTCTCCTCTCCCTGCGGTCAAGGTTGGGAGAGACTCGCCTGCACAGCTGGGGGTGGAAGCTGCAGCCGCCCAACACAGGTAGGAAGCGGCCCCAACTGAGTAGGGGCTGATCAGGTGATGACCTGATGCCTCCCCACTCGCAGTAACTGGACTTTGAGTGTCAGGTCAGTAGATGCGACTGGACACTGTCAGGTCCCATTTTTGACCAGACTTTCCGGTCAAAAACTGGACACCTGGACACCCTACTGCCAAGGTAACAAAATGTACATTAGTAGTAATTAGGGGCTCACATGATTTCTATGATGCCTTGTGAAAACAAGCAGCCTCCCATTTTGATTATGTGTAAATATCCTTTCCTCTTGCCTCATGGCATCTCTTCCTCCATGTCATGATTATTTTGTTTTGTTTTATACATGTAGGCATTTTGGGTCAGAGTTCTGTGTAAACCCAGAAGCTTGTCTCTATCACCAACAGAAGTTGGCCCAGTAAAAGATATTACCTCACCCACTTTGTCTCTTTATTGAGGTTGTAACTTGTCATGGGTATCTAAGTCCATAATCAGATATTTAATAATTACAATCATAAAGCCATCCCACCACTGGTTGGGGAGTTAGATGCAAATAAGTAAATAAAATGCTCTCCTAGATAGCACTGCCTAGATGACTTTTGCAATAGCTCAAGAATAAAGCTTAAGAATGTAGTTGTGATCTCTTTAAAATTCTCTTCTGTCTGCATAGAGAGCTAGCTGTTCAGCCAGGGTAAAATACACTTCCACTTTAAGAAGTATGGGGTTTTCCCTGAAAACAAACTGGGTAGTAGTTGAGCTGTGTAGAGTCAAGGAGTATACTCTTTCCCCTTTCCAATGTGGGATGACTAAATCAGGCATTTTGCAGCTTCTGAAGCGAGATCCTTGTGTCATGGTTACAGGACAAACTGTGCTTGAGACCCTTTCAGTACCTCTCAAGTGTTCCCCTTTTGAAGTGGTAAGAGAGTGGTCCATTACAGACAGTTGACAAGAAGGTGTGTTATTTTTCCTCCCTTGGTATCCTGCTGTTAATTGATTTAGCTCGTTAGACTGATTTCACACTTGGTAAAGTAACTCCCATCCTTTCATGTATTTATACCTGCTCCTGTATTTTTCACTTCATGCAGCTGATGAAGTGGGTTCTAGCCCACAAAAGCTTATGCCCAAATAAATTTGTTAGTCTCTAAGGTGCCACAAGGACTCCTCGTTGTTTTATCTGTGTCACTGTTTTACCTGCCGTGCTTGGCTCCTTTAACAATTCCTTTTGATCTAACTCCATAGCAAAACCCTAGTGAGGTAAATAGAAAGGAGCATAAACGCTGCCAAATTAAGTGTAAAAATATAATAAGAAATGCCAAAAAGGAGTTTGAAGAACAGCTAGCCAAAAACTCAAAAGGTAATGACAAAATGTTTTTTAAGTACATCAGAAGCAGGAAGCCTGCTAAACAACCAGTGGGGACCCTGGATGATTGAGATACAAAAGGAGCACTTAAAGATGATAAAGTCATTGCAGAGAAGCTAAACAAATTCTTTGCTTCAGTCTTCACAGCTGAGGATGTTAGGAAGATTCCCAAACCTGAGTCGTCCTTTGTAGGTGACAAATCTGAGGAATTGTCACAGATTGAAGCATCACTAGAGGAGGTTTTGGAATTAATTGATAAACTTAACAGTAACAAGTCACCAGGACTAGATGGCACTCACCTAAGAGTTCTGAAAGAACTCAAATGTGAAATTGCGGAACTATTAACTATGGTTTGTAACCTGTCCTTTAAATCAGCTTCTGTACCCAATGACTGGAAGATAGGGAAATCATGTCTTACTAATCTATTAGAGTTCTTTGAAGGGGTCAACAAGCATGTGGACAAGGGGGATCCAGTGGACATAGCGTACTTAGATTTCCAGAAAGCCTTTGACAATGTCCCTCACCAAAGGCTCTTATGTAAAGTAAGTTGTCATGGGATAAGAGGGAAGATCCTTTCATGGATTGAGAACTGGTTAAAAGACAGGGAACAAAGGGTAGGAATAAATGGTAGATTTTCAGAATGGAGAGGGGTAACTAGTGGTCTTCCCCAAGGGTCAGTCCTAGGACCAATCCTATTCAACTTATTCATAAATGATCTAGAGAAAGGGGTAAACAGTGAGGTGGCAAAGTTTGCAGATGATACTACACTGCTCAAGGTAGTTAAGACCAAAGCAGACTGTGAAGAACTTCAAAAAGATCTCACAAAACTAAGTGATTGGGCAACAAAATGGCAAATAAAATTTAATGTAGATAAATGTAAAGTAATGCACACTGGAAAAAATAACCCCAACTATACATACAATATGATGGTGGCTAATTTAGCTACAACTAATCAGGAAAAAGATCTTGGAGTCGTCGTGGATAGTTCTCTGAAGACGTCCACACAGTGTGCAACGGCAGTCAAAAAAGCAAACAGGATGTTAAGAATCATTAAAAAAGGGATAGAGAATAAGATGGAGAATATCTTATTGCCCTTATATAAATCCATGGTAGGCCCACATCTTGAATACTGCATACAGATGTGGTCTCCTCATCTCAAAAAAGATATACTGGAATTAGAAAAAGTTCAGAAAAAGGTAACTAAAATGATTAGGGGTTTGGATTAGGTCCCATATGAGGAGAGATTAAAGAGGCTAGGACTTTTCAGCTTGGAAAAGAGGAGACTAAGGGGAGATATGATAGAGGTATATAAAATCATGAGTGGTGTGGAGAAAGTGAATAAGGAAAAGTTATTTACTTGTTCCCATAATATAAGAACTAGGGGCCACCAAATGAAATTAATGAGCAGCAGGTTTAAAATAAATTAAAGGAAGCTATTCTTCACACAGCGCACAGTTAACTTGTGGAACTCCTTGCCTAAGGAGGTTGTGAAGGCTAGGACTATAACAGGGTTTAAAAGAGAACTAGATAAATTCATGGAGGTTAAGTCCATCAATGGCTATTAGTCAGGATAGGGTAAGGAATGGTGTCCCTAGCCTCTGTTTGTCAGAGGGTGGAGATGGATGGCAGGAGAGGGATCACTTGATCATTACCTGTTAGGTTCACTCCCTCTGGGGCACCTGGCATTAGCCACTGTCGGTAGACAGGATACTGGTCTGGATTGACTTTTGGTCTGACCCAGTATGGCCACTTATGTTCTTATAAATACCCTATCATAAAGAAACACTGACACATGCACAATATTAATAAGAAATAGTACAGAGATTTCCCAGCATGTAACACCTTGTAAGAATTGCCTTTAGAGAGTTTGGATATTAAAAGCAAGCAATCTGTGGAGCTACCATGGACTAGCAATCAGAGAAACCACTTTCTCTGTTTTGAGACTGACATGTTTAAAGAAGTCAGGATTTTTTAAAAGTATGGTGTTTTACTGGTAGTGTTTAAGGCTCATCAGGAAAAATTCGGAAACAGCTGAAACCATTTATTTCTTTTACTGACTGAAAACTAAAACAGCTTTACAAATTTCAACAGTTGGTTTGTTTTGTATTAGACAAAACACATATATCCAGCTATTGTACTTTCTATTCCTGCCAGGTAAGAGCATGATGCACAAACTAAAGGAAGTGCATTACATCTGCTTACTATATCAAAGCTTCCGTGCACAGTAGGAGAATCTCATTGTGTATATTATCTTTCATCTAGGTTCTTATACCACACCCATCACTGTGTATGTGGCTTCTGTGCTTCAGTAAACTGCATACCAAAAATCTATCTTCATTGTGCAGTTGCAGGTTTTGTGGCTTATTGAAAAGTAGCTTAGCAAGAATCTGCTGTATTGCACTATATGGTCACTTTGTGAGTTAGACTTTCTGATGGCTCTTATTGTAACAAGATTTTTTAAAATTTGGTACTATTGAGCAAAGCCTGTTGACTGCTGCGGTTTTCCTGTTAACCTTCAGCAGCAGAAAACACACTAACCTCCCCCCCCCATCCAATTCTCTGGGATGATCGCTTTATCCCTCCCCACACCGCGTGGCTGGTATCAGGGAAGATCCCTGCAGAAACCAAACTAACCCCCCACCCCTCCCTCCCGCCATGAATTATCTGGGATGATCACTGTACCCCTCCCCCCACTGCGTGGCTGGTAACAGGGAAGATCCCTGCTAGCCAAACGTGAAAAGCTCAGGGCCAATTCCACCCCCCCACCACCCCGCACTTGGCTAACTGCAGGGAAGGATTTCTTTTCAGCCGCAGGCAAACAGCCCAGTAGGATCGGCCACCTCTGTCCCCTTAATTAAATTCCCATATTTCAACCAGGTTACCATGAGCGATATCACTCTCCTGAGGATTACACAGCGAGATAAAGAACGGATGTTGCTTGAATGCCAGCAAATACCGGGACCATACGCTGCCAGGCTTTGTCATGCAATGATACCAGATTACTTGCTGCAAGCATGGCGTGGTCAAGTGTCCTACCATGGACGACGGAATAAGGCTGCACTGCCCAGAAACCTTGTGGCAAGGTTTTTGGAGTACCTCCAGGAGAGCTTCATGGAGATGTCCCTGGAGGATTTCCGCTCCATCCCCAGACACGTTAACAGACTTTTCCAGTAGCTGTACTGGCCATGAATGCATCCCAAGTCTTCAGGGCAAAGGAATCATTAAAAAACGCTTGCTTTTAAAACAAGTTTTATATTTTAAAAGGTAAACTCACCTGAGGTCCCTTCCATGGGGTCATGGTCTTGGATACTGGCTTGGGAGGGTTGGGAGGGTACTTCAGTCAGGCTGAGAAAGAGATCCTGGCTGTTGGGGAGAACGGAGTGCTGGGTGCTCTCCGCAAGCTCGTCCTCCTCCTCCTTCTCCTCCTCTTCCCCGTCTGCAGAATCCTCAGGTGTAGCTGATGAGATTATACCCGCCTCGGAATCCACGGTCAGAGGTGGGGTAGTGGTGGCGGCCCCCCCTAGAACTGCATGCAGCTCGGCGTAGAAGCGGCATGTCCGTGGCTCTGACCCGGAATGACTGTTTGCCTCCTTTGTTTTTTGATAGGCTTGTCTGAGCTCCTTGACTTTCACGTGACACTGATCTGCATCTCTATTGTGGCCTCTCTCCATCATGCCCTTGGAGATTTTTTCAAAAGTTTTGGCATTTCGTCTTTTCGAACGAAGTTCTGCTAGCACTGAATCCTCTCCCCATATAGCGATCAGATCCAGTACCTCCCGTACGGTGCATGCTGGTGCTCTTTTTCGATTATCGGCCTGCATGGTTACCTGTGCTGATGAGCTGAGCTATCTGTGGTCACCTGTGCTCTCCACGCTGGGCAAACAGGAAATGAAATTCAAATGTTCGCAGGGCTTTTCCTGTCTACCTAGCCAGTGCATCCGAGTTCAGATTGCTGTCCAGAGCTGTCACAATGGTGCACTGTGGGACAGCTCCCGGAAGCCAATACCATCGAATTGCGGCCACACTACCCTTAATTCGAAATGACAATATCGATTTTGGCGCTACTCCGCTTGTCAGGGTGGAGTACAGAAATTGATTTTAAGAGCCCTTTATTTCGAAATAAATGGCTTTGTTGTGTGGACGGGTGCAGGGTTAATTCGATGTAACGCTGCTAAATCCGAATTAAAGTCATAGTGTAGACCAGGCCTAAGAGATAGGGGCATAGTTTTGTCTGAGGTATTTTGGTTTATTATTTTGCAAAGAACTGAGGAGTGGCACTTAATGGCTGCTGGCATGCCCAGGTTGCAGACCTTTGAGCTTTGAGATCTGAATCTGCACAAGGTTCACAGGGTGGTGTCCGTTTATTACAACTGCAAAACCTCATAGAACAAAACATGGATGAATAACTTTTGTTAATGTATCAAAATACTCATTTTAAGTATTAAGAGCTACATAAACATATACTTATTAAATATGCATAGTACACAACACTTTATATGTTCGACATTGAATATCAGAAAAGCATAATGGTCATAGAATGTAGCTCCAGTAATAATGGTTTTATTGTGGCTTTCTTTCTCTTTATACGCATCAATTGATGGGAGCTTTTAAGCAGACCCCTGAATTCTGCCCTTTGCAGCTTCTAGGCAGATTGCTGCTGTGTTGATTCTGTAGTCCTTGTCAGCTATTCGGCAATCTCATTTTTCTTTAGTGTTTTGGCAGAGATGAACTGCGTAGTTTTTAACCTTCTGCTCTCCTGCCACTTATTTAGCTGTTGGAAGCAAAGCTTGAATAGGAGAGTAGGCTTTGAGAATACCGTTTCCTCCATGGTCAAATGCTTTTTCTCTCCCAAGAGCTCTTGAAGCACGGAGATGATTTAAATATATTAAAAGACTAAAGTTGCTTTTTAATTAGCATTAACGTTGTTAGTTTCCATAACTACCGTAGAAATTCCCTCCAGGATGACACTTATCTTACAGATAATCTTTAATTTCAAAGAAATTTTAAGATTCTGCAAATATTTGTGGAGACATTGGGACATATTTATTAATTAATGGCCTGGGCCTGCAAGCATTTAAGCACATGAGTATCTTTATTCATCTGACTAGTCCCATTGAACTCAATGACTTGTTGATGATTGTTTAATATTAGTATTGCAGTAATGGCTAGAGGTCTCAGGAATCCATTGTGTTAGGCACTGTATATGCATATAATGAAAAGATAGTCCCTGTCCCAAAGAATTTATAATTTTAGTGTATGAAAAGAGACACTAGGTGGATACAAGAAACTGGAGAGAGCACATGGTAACAGTGAGTCTAACATGATCAGTGTAGTAAATAGCGGTCACACCCACTGCTTGTCCTAGCCATTTTCAGTTGTTTTGTTCACAATTGGTATAGCTGAGATTTGAAGGAGCATTATGTAATGGCTTTGTGCATTTTTACAGACCTTTCCTCCCCTCATGGGAGAAAGTGTGAAGGTGCTTGTTGGAAAATTTGAGTAATGGCCTATAAAGGCTGGCACCATTTAGCAGCGCAGAGGTAGTCATCAAATAAAGTTAGTCAGATGGTTGTGTTGGCAGGAAATGGTACTGAGGCATGCACTGTGTATGCCTACAACTTTGAGAACCTAGGTGATGTGTAGAAATGCTCACTGTGCATACACAAACCATGTATCTGCACACATACATGGCCAATTAAACGCATAACAAGCCATGTGTATACACAGGTACACAATTTCTACAAGCATGTTAGATATTTGCATGCCTAATTTTGGTGTGTGTTGATTTGGAAAATCTGGTTCAGAATTTTCTAGCACAAGGGGGTGCAGAACAGGAGAAATTGCTTTTCCCAATCAGGTACTAGTTCTCAGCATAGAATGGTACCTTGCATTTTTTAGAAGTGGTGTGGTAGAACAATTACAGTTTTAAAATGAAGCTGCCTTTTTTACCAACTGGCTAGTTTTTACAGTATTTTATTCAATCAGGGTTTAATTCCATTAATCACAAAGTAACAACCATAGTGCATCAGCCTGCATTCCTTGAGCCCCCAGCCAAACACTTTCAGAAGTTAATGGGAGTTAGCAATGGGCAAGGAATGCAGGATCAGGCCCATAGTGCAGCAAATCTTTCATATCCCTTTATCTGCAAGCAGGTTATTACAGATGTAAAAACCTCCCTAGGAAACTGCTTAATCTACATTAAATGAATACGGCTGTGACTCAAAGCAGCAAAAGAATTGAAATTCACAGCTCTGTGGGTTTAAACTGCCGTCTTTGCATACTACCTTAATGCTACCCCGGCGTGCTTCATTGAGCCTGTGTGCAGATGATTTGCTCCTAAATTGTGAATTTCCATTCTTATGTGGATGTATGTTTCATCCTTACAATAAGAATTACCACAGAAGACTATTCTGTAAGCTCCTTGGGGCAGCAGAGATTCTGCCTCTCTGTAATAGATAGCTATAGTAAAACTTGCAGAATTAAAGGGCTTTTTTAGTTGATGATGTTCCCTTCAGCCAGTGAAGCATGGGATTTCTTCAAGCCACCAGCCCTTCTACTTCTGAAGGTAGCAAAACAGATGGTGTTTGTGTTGCTGGTTCTTGTCAATTTTTTTTCATGCCTGGACTGGTAACAGGCTATATCTTCCTACAGAGTGAAAAACTGAAAGCTTGTTCCAGGGTATGACTCTCTAGTCTCCTCTGCAGTATGTAAATCTATAGCAAAGAGTAAGGATCGGGGCGGGGCGAGGGGGGGAAGACATTTGTTGTACTTGTGATTTTTGAGTGAAGAGTACTACACTGAGCACTCTCAGAATATTGTCTAGGGAGCAATACTTAGCTCTGTTGAAATGTGATTCTCCGATTATACTGATCCATGTTCCATGCATACACTACTAACCTATTTGAGGCATGGGGAATTGAATCTAAAATAGCTGCTTCAAAAACTCAGGCTCTCCAATGACCTAAAGGAGCAACTTCAGTGGGAACAGAGATCTATAAAGTAGGAGATCTGACACTTCTCCCATGGCACATGTATATGTTAGCATGCATATGCATAGTGCACACTCTGACAGTCTTTTAAAAAATTACATGTGGGTTTTTTGTCAGTGATCCCCAAGACTGCTTAGAAAGCTTATTGAGGTAAAAGCTGAACTTAAACATATCAAATACCCAGAGAGAACCTGCTTCAATACAAGAAATAAAACCCCATCCAACTGCATACCCCTAGTTGTCACCTACCACTCCACACTGGAACCCATGTGGGGTATCATCAAACAACTACAACCCATACTCGATGGAGACTCCATCCAGAAAGAAATCTTTCCTGAACCCCTTCTTCTGGCTTCAAACAACCCCCTAACCTCTCAAAGCTCATCAAAAGCAAGCCCCCCAGACCAGGACACACCAACTCAAAGTAGTATCAGACCCTGCCAGAAAAACAGATTTAATAGCTGCAGACATATCTCCACTACTACAATGATCAACATACCCCACAACACACCTTTCAAGATCTATGGATCCTATACATGCCTATCACAACATGTGGTGTACCTCATTCAGTGCGCTAAATGCCCCAATAACTACGTGGGTGAAACCAGACAATCACTTGTGCTCTCAGATGAACTCCCATAGGAAAACTATAAAAGACAAAAACACCCTATCACCTGTGGGTAAATGCTTTTCACAAAGTGATCACTCTGTATCTGACCTCTCAGTCCCCATCTTGAAAGGAAACCTGCACAACACTTTCAAAAGAGGAGCCTGGGAGCTTAAATTCATAACTTTGCTAGACACTAAAAATCATGGTCTTAAGCCATAATTCCAGTGTCTTTATTTTTACAACAATCTGTAACCCGCCAGTCCCCTTTTTGTCCTATGACTACAAGGTGTTAATGGGCCATTTCATCTTAAATGGTCCCTTAGCACGTATTCTAAGTACTTATGCTAAACAATCTGTGTGACCTTGTATTTAGCTGTGACACTCTGTCTACCTTTCCCAGACCTAAAGAAGAGCTGTGTAAGTTCAAACGCTTGTCTCTTTCACTAACTGAAGTTGGCCCGGTAAAGACACCCACCTTGTCTTTCTAATATCCTGGGACTGACACTGCTACAACAACACTGTGTACAACCCATCAGGTAGTTAGTTAGAATATTTTTGGGGTTAAATACTAAGCACTTTTACTGTGGGTTTTTGGCCACTTCTATAGGCCATTTAACTTTGTCTCTCATTCACACTTCTCATTAAGAAGACACAGCTTAACTTCCTTACAAAATCCTACTTTCTCACTAATTGGGAGCAAGTAATTTTTGCTTTGAAAATAAGTAACTTATTGGTTCATTAGCATTGTTCTGGTAAGATGGGGTGAGTAAATTTTGTGTCTGGGCTAGTAAATTTTCATGACTGTTTATCTTGTAAGACTCAGATTCAAAGCAATCTGATCCATGACTTAGCCATAGGGTACGTCTATACTTACTTCCTGGTCCGGATGTAAGCGATCGATCTTCTGGGATCGATTTATCGCGTCTTGTCTAGACGCAATAAATTGATCCCGGATCGATCCCGGAAGTGCTTGCCGTCGACGCCAGTACTCCAGCTCAGCGAGAGGAGTACGCGGCATCGACGGGGAAGCCTGCCTGCTGCGTCTGGACCCGCGGTAAGTTCGGACTAAGGTACTTCGAATTTGCGTACCTTAGTCCGAAGTGGGGGGTTAGTGTGGACCAGGCAATAATGTATGTATAGCACAGGGATGAAAAGTGAAAGAGCAACATAGCCAGCCTACTTTAGTTCCCCATTCTGTCTCCTGTTACCTCTTTCTGAGCCTAGGACAAGTCTGCATGACACACTTACTTCTGTATAACTACATCACTCAGGGTTGAGATGCTCTAAGCCAATGGGAGAGAGCTTCTCCTGCCACCATAGCTACGGCTCTCGCAGAGGTGGAGTTATTAAACTGAAGAAAGAGCTCTCTCCCATCCAGTCTGTTACAGTGGCGCAGGTGCACTGGTGCAGCTGCGCCGATGCATGTTTGTAGCGCATACCTGTCCTGAGGGTTTTTCAGTCAATCTTGCCAGGCCAGGCCCAGGATAAAATAATTCCGAGGGTTGTGCTTCACTGTCAGCCAGCCTCATTTCTGGATGACCACATGTCCATTCTGTGCCTTTGTCTGGTGTCCTTTCAGTGATACCACACCTTTATTAAGTCACACTTTCTCAACCCTGTTTGCTGCTCTTTCTCTTCATTAGCGCTATTGCTGCTTCCCTCCTCCCCCACGATTTTAATCCTTTTGTGACTAAATTTAAATGTTCAAAATCCAGAAATGTATCTAATTAAAGGAATTGGCTGAATGGGTGGGTAATATTTTTGCACTCATCGCTCTCTTCTTCCCCTCCCCTTCCCAAAAAGAAGGCAACAGGCAGGAACTAATATTATCACTTAAAATATGAGTTGGATAACTCTAAGTGTAAAAGAAGGTGTTGTCTGCATTCCTCTTAGGCTGCATTAGGAAGGAATATAATTTGTTTTTATCTAACCTAAGTAAGATGTAATGTAACCTTTCATTATTCATCTTTACAGTAATAATCAAACCATCCTTTCAACATTTACAAGGTTTGTTTAAAAGAAAATGAAATAAATATATTTATCTTGTTATTTTCAACTGAAAAACCATCTCCTCTTTCACATTATATTCCTGCAGCAAAGGGATAAGGACATTTTAATGTTTTCCTGCATCTATTTGTATGTTTTTATTGCATTGCAGGATTAGTAGATACCTGATGCTGCTGTAACAAAAATGTGAGCAAGTGAAGTGAGAGTCTCAGTACAGAGTGAAGTGGGTAATATGAATCAGTTACTTAAGGTGATGGAACTCTGTTTGCTGACCATAAACTCAGCAATGACGCCTCTTCTCCTCAGGATGAGGGGATTCGCAGCCAGCAACATTCTGCTGAGTTGTAGGAGCAAATCCTTAAAACTTGAGTAACAGAAGTGTCCACAGGTGAAAAGATTGTAGTAAAGGCTCTGGGGCATCACAGGCTTTCATTTCCTGGTCTGACTGTTATCTAGAGTTATGTGCATTGGTGATACAGGGCGCATTCTGTTCACAGCCCAAGAAATATAAGACAGTTTGGTAATTCACAGGCATATTTACTGGGATTTGTAAATTCTTATAACTGAGTATTTTCAGCACTGAGGATAAAAAGGCTGTACATGGCACATTGTACCTATAAACCCAGAGAAACCAAAGTGCATCCAATGACAACAGTTCAGTGTTCCACTGGACTGCTCTCTGGGCATATCTTTTATGTATCACTCAACAGATTTGAACAAAGCAGTCTTTCATTTTCATCCTCTGAGTTCCACATTGCCCTTCACGTTAAGGAATACGTTGTGGTGCTTCCAGTCTCAATATTCAATAGTGCTGTGACAAAGGGGGTTGAAGTTCTTTGCTCCCCACATATTTGACAGATACTTTTAAAGTAGAAGTTACTCTCATTCTATCCCGGGGCTGGCAAGATCGGCTGAAAAAGCTTTGCTCTTCTAACATAATCAAGCTATACTGGTCTAAGAAATTCAAGTATTTGTTACTGTCCGACTGAAGCGAATTTTGTGCCATTAACTCACAAGTCAAATAGGCTATAAGTCATATAAACAACCAATCTATTGATTTAATTTAGAAATAAATGGAATTGATAGATTACCAGTACCTATCTCTCTGTTCTTGGGAACACAGCCCAGGCTGAAATAAAAAATCCTATGATCTGCTGTGTTTTAATCATACATAATCCACATTTTTGTTGGTTATTGAACTCATCTTATAGGTTATGGACTCATAGGCTACACTTTGGTTTCAGGTACAAATACAAATGCACTCTTTATGGGGCTATCTCACAGAACATTTGTTTTTAAAAGGCACTAACATAAGTGAAGTTTCATGGATACTAATATGCATACTATTGCAACTGGTGGGAAGAAGAACTTCTGATTGTGAGGATATTGAAAACATAAGGCCATTTCATGCTCCCCATATCAGTACATTACTCCTGGGGGAATTCTGTACCAGGAAAATAAAAATTCTGCGCACAATATTTCAAAATTCTGCAAATGTTATTTGTCAAAATAACACTACATAATCATGCCAGTTTCAATTATTTTGGTAATTTATTTCAAAATACCTGTCAGCAGGTAGGTCTGTAACAATATAGACACAGAACAAAATTTCCTGAGGAGCAGAGAGTTAAAGAAACTTCTGTGACAACCCAGTTCCCGTTTCTCTGCCCCTTGCCTCCTCCCCCCCAGAGCACAACCAGGGGGCTGGACACCCACAACCCCTCCCTCCCAGAGCCCAGCCATGCCCCCCCAGCCAATTCACCCGCACCCTTTCCCCCCCCAGAGCCCAGCTATGGCATCCCCCCAGCCCAGATATTTGACCCCTTCACACACACCCCGAGCCCAGCTGCTGACTCCCCCTTGTCCAGATACCTGCACCTCCCTCCCCCCAGAGCCCAGCTGTGTCCCCCCACTCAGCCCAGACCCCTGCACCCCGCAGTCCCCCCAGCCCAGACCCCTGTCCCCTTCCCCTCCAGAGCTCAGCCATGCCCCCCCCCACCCCAGCCCAGATACTCACTCCCCTACCTCTCAGAGCCCAGGGATCCAGAGGGTGAAACAGCCTGATGCTGGGTCCAGGGCTTGTGTGGAGTTTCCTGTGTGCTGCCGTCTCCTTCCCTCAGGGTGTGTGGGGAACTGCAGCTGCTGGGTACCCTTTAGCTCCCTCTCCCTCCCCCTGGTAGTGTCTACTATGTGTGAGCTGAGCTGGGCTCCTCTGCTGGGTCCAGTGGCCACTAGTGGCAGACAGCAGCACTGCAGTCCATTTCTGTGGAGGAAAGGAAACTGCAAAAAACATTCCTTTTTGCAAAATTTTGCATTCCACCGTGGTGCAGAATTCCCCCAGGAGTGGTACATGCAGCGAACGCTCTGCCAGCAGGTCCCTCTCTGTTACTATAGGAGGGGGTGACCAGATCTTTTTTGATACAATTTTACTTTCTCTCTCAAACATTGGTAGGTTTTACCTTATTCTATTCACTTGTTAGGGTTTGGAAACCTTAATCTGTGCTCTTGAAGATTTGACCTCTTATTGGGTAGCATTTCTGCTCATTTTTACATAATCTCAAGTTTATAGAATTCTGCAGCTAGCAAGTTATAACACAAACTATGGTGTTTCATGTCATTATACATCTAAATACTTAAAATACTGTAGAGAGACCAGGTGGGTCAGGCATTCTTTTATTGGACCAATTTCTGTTGGTGAAAGGAGACAAGCTTACACAGAGCTCTTCTTTATGGGTCCTTGGCTGGCTTTCTGTTTGATAAAGAATTGGTTATGAAGTGTTACTAATTGTATAAAAGTCATTACATAGAGAATGTCACAGATATCTTAGTGATTTGTCCCCTCCATTCCCAGAGCTCCCTGAATTCTGCTTCATAATAGACTTTTAAGAACACCATATGGTTGAAGATCATGTTTGCTTGCCATCTTGCTTACCATATATCCTGCCTGTGTTAGAAATATGGAATTAGTTCATTTTAAATCTCTGTTAAAGTCCTATTTGTTTACTTGTCTGTATTTTACCCTTTGTTTTGTAGTGACTGGATTAAAGCACTCTGAGGTGCTTGCATTGAAGGCACCATTCAAAGTAAAGTGAATGATGGACTGGCTTGAAAACAATAGTACAGAATAGGGAATTTACAGGGATCAAGATAAACGTATCCGTTACTGAATATGTATCTACATTAAATACAAAATTGTTCAGTTCAAGAGATAGGGAGATTGTAGTTGGCAAAGTATTGCAAAACCACTAGTTATTGGAAGACAAGTGTTTGAAATATAAATACACGGTGAGTGGGTGGATGGGTATAATTAAAGAGATATTAAAGGAATTTTAAAATGAGCAGGCAAAAAGAAGTTGTCTTTAGCCTGCAGTCATAACAAAACTTCTTATAGTCAAACTGAAAAGCAGAAGTAAGGAAAATTAAGACTAATAATAACAACATTTATATAATCCTTTACATCTTTGAAGTGCTCTACAGACTAACAATTTCATCCCCAAAATACATTCCTGAGGTAAAGAAGTATCAACCCCATTTTACTAAGGGCAGTACAAATACACAGAGAGGTTAAATACTTTGCCCAAGACAGTGCAAGAGTTAGAACTCTGTCATTTTTGGCTCTGAGTCCTGTGCTCAGTCAATGTTGTGTCACGCTAGTATGCATGTTGATAGTGGGCAGGTAGCAATATTTGTGCAACCCCCCAGATTTGTACATAAACGATGAACATCAATAAATATTAAACTCTTTATACTCAATGGTTTAACTCAGTGTATTTGCAGCAACAGCAGAAGTACTGGTCACAGCAAACTGCAATCTTTTACAGTGATACCACCAGCTACTATATTGATCTTTAATTTAATGTCATAATAAAAACTTGTTTGAATAAATTGCTTTGTCATCACCCAGTACCACTGTACCTGTCCTACTTCATATGGAGCCCTGAGATTTTTAATAGGTGACGCTTGTTTCCTTTTAGCATTCTTGTTGTTGTTTTGGTTTTGGATGATATGGAGGAAAACTAGTGCTTGTGAAAATACTGGATTACTGGACTGACTACCCTGGAGAATAAAGTCCTCAGGTACATCATAGGCTATAGCAGTCCATAGTTCTCCATGCCACCATATCTATTTGCCCTAATTCTTTTAACCACCTATAGAGTTGAAGAGTTCCTGTCTTCATTCAGTTCTTCACTTGTCTGTTGAGATAGCCAGGACCAGTGCCAAGTTTGGAAGTAGTTTTTGTGAAGTGGACATTTGTCTTCTGAGAGCCGAGGAAGAGTGAGGCCACTAGTTCCCTTACTAATACCTTACATATAATAGCACCTTTTTTATCTTGAAGTATTCCGAAATGACCTACAAATGACTGGATACTCCTTCGATATATAGTCACATCAGGAAGTGAGGTCTGCAGGCAGATTTATAAATTCATAGATTATAAAGCCAGAAGAGACCATTGTGACCATCTAGTCTGACCTCCTGTATTACACAGGCCATAGAATTTCCCTGAATTAACTCCTGTTTGAACTGGATCATATCTTTTAAAAATTTCCAGTAATCAAGAATCTACCACTACCTTGGTAAATTGAACCAAATGGTTAATTAAACTCACTGTTAAAAACTTGCATCTTATTTCCAGTCTGAATTTGTCTAGTTTCAATTTCCAGCCATTGTTATACCTTTGTCTGCTAGACTGAAAAGCTCTCAATTACCAAATTTCTGTTGCCCAGGTAGGTACTTATAGACTGTGATCAAGTCATCCCTTAACCTTCTCTTTTTTTAAATTATACACATTGAGCTCCTTGAGTTTGTCACCATAAGGCATGTTTTCCAGTCATGGCAATTTCATGGCTCTTTTCTGAACACTCTCCAGGTTTTCAACATCCTTCTTGAATTGTGCTCACCAGAACTGGACACAGTATTCTAGTAGCAGTCACATCAGTGCCGAATACAGAGATAATATAACCTTTCTCCTACTCGAGAGTCCCCTGTTTATATATCCAAGCATTGCAGTAGCCTTTTGGCAATAGAATTGTATTGAGAGCTCATGTCCAGCTGATTATCCACCACAATACCCAAGGCCTTTTCAGAGTCACTGCTTCCCACGATAGAGTTGCCCATCCTGTAAGTGTGGACAGTTGGCACAAAACAGTGCCCAACTTGATGTGTGGGTGTTGAGGGAGGAATGGATTTTAGCTAAGAAAATTGGGCAACACCTATCAGAAAGATATAGCTGAATTGTGTCTGTCAGGATTTGAACCTGTGATTCCAAAAAGTCTATATGCTTTAAATACAGTGGTACAAATGGTTAAAATCATTCTTGACAAGCCATGGGTAAGATTCTGCTTTGAATTACACTGTGAAAACGGAAATTGTGTGTTCAGGGGAGAGTTACAGAAACAAATGTAAAATGGCAGCAGCAATGCCAATGGCAGATGCAGAATTGGCAGTAAATAGATGTAGGGGCATCAAGATTAGCAATGTTATGGCACTTCTAAATTTATCTGCTAAATAAATTATTAGGGGGTTGAAGATTCACCTCTGTCATTGTTACTTAATCCATCATCTGTTCATTGTGATGCCCTGGGGCAAGAGGCATGCCATTGCTAATTTGTTTTTGTTCAATACAGTTCATTGTCATGGCTCCCTTTCGTAATTATTTTCAAGAATAGCTATCAATGAAATAGTGCTAGAAACATATAAGCCGTGGTGCAAGTAGATTTTAATTCTTAGTGGTACGCATAGGCAACTCATGGGAAGGACACAAAGTGGGGGCATCAGCTAAAGAGGGGGCCTCCCCACATGACTTCACACGTGCATCCTCCCCACCCCACCCCAGCCCGGGGCCCCAGTGCTCTCCACATCCCCTCCCCATCCCACTTTACCTGGAGGGGTCTCTGTCCTCCTGGTGCACTGGATACCAATTCCTGAACCACAGGGCTCTCCCGGGAACCGGTCCTCCGGCACGGCTGTATCACCCCATGTCCCTCCCTCAGCCTGTCCTTCAGTGGGCTTGTACAAACCCCAGGCAGGAGATGCAGCTGTGTGGAAGGGCTGGGGGCAGGGCTGGGGGCGGTACAGACACGCCAGAGGAGCTGCTGGTGTGGGGCCTCCGGGTGCCCCCAAGTTGTGCTCCTTTCGCCACTGCGGTTCCTGGGAGAGCCCTGCAGTTCTGAAAATGTCTTTCCAGTTCAGCTTACTGGCAATAAATATCTTAATGGTACAGCATGACTAACTGTACCTGCTTACTTGCACCACTGCATATAAGACTCTTCCAGCAGGAGATCTTTAAAACCAAACTACAAAGTATAATAACACTACATTATAGCGATCTCGTGTAGCAGAAAGGTAGGTGCTATTTAATAACACCAAAAATATTCCTTTCACAATAGAGGAGGTAAAAAGTCAATGTAAAAAATGAACAGAGAACTCTCTTTTATTCAGTACAAGAAAATGCTTCATAGTGAGGCAATATTTACTTGTATTTGTATCTTAAAATTGACCCACCAAATCCCAAACTAATACAAATAGCCTCTTGCTCATCTTTAGTGGAGTCAGTTAGCTTTATAGATCAGTGACCTGTGAATACCTCCCAGCAGCCAGTTTTGTTTAAATAATCCATTTATATTTAAGTATTTCTACTATTCCTCTCTCCAGTGGTTGCTAGCTATGTCCATAGCAACAGATAGTGATGTTTCAAGTGGAGTTCACTAGGTTGATTGTATGATAAACCAGAGAGAGAGAGCAGAAAATAGATATTCTGTTGACACACACATACCTGGATTAGAGTAACAATTTTATAAAAGAAAAAAAGACTTGAAAAGAAAATTGACTTTTTTCCAGAATTTTTGGCTTCCATTCTTGATGGCGTTTTCTAGTTTAGCTTAAAAGTTTGGGATGTGTTCTTATAGTTACACTGTTACAATAGCATGTCCAGGAGAACAGTTATCACTGCATTGTGATTCAGTTAGATACCACTTGCGTGCTGTGATTCAAGCATAGCCATTACAGGGACTGATGTCTGCTGGACTGAGCTCTTGTTACTTAATAATAATAAAAAAATTAACAAAAATTTCTTTTCTGGGGGGAGAGGGGCGATTATGTCCCTTTAAAGAAGAACTAAAATCAGTGCAAGCTTGAAAGATAAGTGCTAAGAACGTTTTAAAAAAAAATCCAACACGTATATTTTTAAGCCAATCCCCTGATTTATGGGGCCTTGTCTCATATTTTATGAATGCTTGGGGTTCATAATACTGGGCTGTCAGTCCAGGAACCCGAATCTCTAGAAATACTTAATAGGGAGTAGAGGGAGAGGAGCAGAAGACACTGGAGATATAGGCATGATCGCTATACCAAGAGGGCTCTGCTATTTCACTAGTAACATTCCCTCTAAAACAGTACTGCCCTGGGGAGTGGAGCTCATGATGGGTATAGGGGGAAGTGTAAGTCAAAGCGACAGTCAGGGCTGTCTCTCTGATCCCCTTCCTGCGGAGGCAGTCAGAGCTGCCCAGCTTCAACTCAAGCATTTGGCAGGTTGGCCCCCAAGGCTAGAAGACAACCAGCTAAAAGGTCTTAAGATGTGTTAGCCTGTACTTCAGTGAGAGTTTTCAATTGTGTTAAACTAACTCAATTTTGCTAACATGATTGAAAAACACACACTCTTTTTATGCATCAACTCATCCTTGGGAGCAGAGCTGCAGACTAGGGAGGGATATGTGCAAGCAGTGCCTCAAAGGAATATCCTGTAGGAGGATAAAGATGAATGGCATAGGAGGGCAGCCAAGTGTTGCCTGTCTTCTGTTGTCTTATTTCCTGTATTTTACAGGCTCTGTAAGAACAGAGATCAAATAATAGAACAACCAGTGGACAACCAGTTTCTATTTTCTTCCCAGATTATCTCAGTGGTCCCTAATGTGCACTAGAAAATTTTTGGGGAAAACAAACACTGTAAATGTTTGGTATATTGCAATTAACCCTCTAGCTTATAGGTCTCTCTCTCTCTCTCTCCTCTGCGTGGGAAAAGTCTTAGGTATGCTGTAAAGGTGGTGGGACACAACTGTAAATAAACTGCACAAGGTGTTGAACCAGCAAAAGGGTCTCCACGTAATTTGTGGACTGAGACAGTGGCAGGACCAAGGCAGACCTGTTACAGGAGGGAGGAGCTAAGTAGACTGAAGAAGTCTCCATCTCACTGTGTTTACAGCTAGTCTGTCCCCATTGGCCACTAGTATCCTACCAATGCCCGCGCTGTTTTTGGTTCCTTTTCTTTACTGTAGGTCAACTAATTGGTTTTGTTTCGACCCTTTTGACTGAGTCTTGGAAATGGCTGTTCCACCATCTACATATGAATTGCATATTTCTTTTGTTAAGTGTGAAAGTAAAAAAGAGGATACTCTCTCTTTAAAAACTAATCTTCTTGAAAAATCTTGACTGGCTACAAAAACCCTAGAAATAAAAAAACAGGCTGTCAGCTAATGACTGTCCAGCAGGCCTTTAAGCAGAAGTGTCCAGAAGATAGAATTTGGTTTATGTTGTGTTTAGTACACTGCATGAATTGATTTACGCAGTATTCAATGGGTGTGTTTGTGTGTGTACTTAATAAACAGCTGTTTTGCAGTATTAAGTACCTGAAATCTGAATATTTTGTTCCACTCAAGAATGGGATCTGTCCGGGACCCCTCATGCTCTGTTGCTACGGTTATGTTATAATATAGCCAACTTCATAATACTTTAATCTAGGATTCAGAGTAGCAGCCATGTTAGTCTGTATCCGCAAAAAGAAGAACAGGAGTACTTGTGGCACCTTAGAGACTAACAAATTTATTAGAGCATAAGCTTTCGTGGACTACCGCCACGAATTTGTTAAGTATCAGAGGGGTAGCCGTGTTAGTCTGAATCTGTAAAAAGCAACAGAGGGTCCTGTGGCACCTTTGAGACTAACAGAAGTATTGGGAGCATAAGCTTTCGTGGGTAAGAACCTCACTTCTTCAGATGCAAGTAATGGAAATCTCTAGAGGCAGGTATATATCAGTGTGGAGATAACGAGGTTAGTTGACCTTCAACCTCCCTGGCCACACAATAGCAGATGTAAAGGTTGCCATCTTACAGCAAAAAAACTTCAGGACCAGACTCCAAAGAGAAACTGCTGAGCTCCAGTTCATTTGCAAATTTGACACCATCAGATCAGGATTAAACAAAGACTGTGAATGGCTTTCCAACTACAGAAACAGTTTCTCCTCCCTTGGTGTTCACACCTCAACTGCTAGCAGAGCACCTCACCCTCCCTGATTGAACTAACCTCGTTATCTCCACACTGATATATACCTGCCTCTAGAGATTTCCATTACTTGCATCTGAAGAAGTGAGGTTCTTACCCACGAAAGCTTATGCTCCCAATACTTCTGTTAGTCTCAAAGGTGCCACAGGACCCTCTGTTGCTTTTTACGAATTTGTTAGTCTCTAAGGTGCCACAAGTACTCCTGTTCTTCTTTTTAATCTAGGACTGAGTCCTAATGAAGGTGAATTCTAAGTTTTATTTAAACATATTTTTCTTCTGTCATTCATAATTACCAAAAGTGGCAAGGAAATTTTGGAGGAAAACATGGTGAAATTCTTGCTCCACTGAAATTTGAAAAAAAAAAAATCCCATTGTTTTCAATGGAGCCAGGATTTATATATATTTATAGCCAGATAATGTATATTTATATATGATATTACTGCATATTTGCTGAGGCCAAAAATCCCTCTGGGAATCCTTTAGTAATTACATCATCATTATGCTATAATCTCTGCATTTCTTAGTAAAATCATTGTTACTGGGGGGTATCAGCCTTTGTGGAGAAGGATCAGCTCTGGTTACACGATATAAACAGAAGTTTTAAAAAGAAATACAGATTTTCTGGAATTAATGTCTTGTAAAGAGGGTTTTGATGTTTGTATTAGCTGGATGGTAGCATTGGAAAAGAGGCTTTATCAAAGGCCTTTTTACTAAAATATTGCATTCTGGAGCTTGAACAGATGGCTCTGTTTTAAGCAGAGGCTGAATCAGGTTATTGTGTGGTTTTTGTTTTTATTACTGCAATGATTTAGATTTCTAACATCTGTTTATCCACCAATCTGTTAACTAACAGTCTAACGAAATATGCCTTTCTGAAATTAGTCCCTTATATTAAAAATTACTGTTTCTTTCCATTAGTTGTGATTTTCTATGCAAAAATCCAAGTTTGGTAATCTGATGATTTCTTTGGGATATTTTGTTAAATGTTTCCACCTATTAAAATCAGATAATTTATTTAGGTGCCTAAATGTGGTCTTAGGTGTGCTGATTTAGGTACCCACTGTTGAAAATGCTAGTCTGTATTTCTCTGATCCAAAACCATCAAGGGGAGTTAAGCATTTAGGAGCTTTGGAAAATCCCACCAGGCACTTATTTGTGTCTTCAGGTGCCTAAATACCTTTATAAATCTGTCCTTTTCTCCTTCTACCCTACGTTGAGCCTTTTGTCCTTCCAGTCTGTCAGTCATATCTTTTGGCCAGGCAGTAAGTCATAAGCTCTGGGCTTGACTACATGGTACTTTAAGTCTGCACCAGATGGGTGTACACTTTCATAGAATATCAGGGTTGGAAGGGACCTCAGGAGGTCATCTAGTCCAACCCCCTGCTCAAAGCAGGACCAATCCTCAGACAGATTTTTTTCCCCAGATCCTTAAATGGCCCCCTCAAGGATTGAACTCACAAGCTTGGGTTTAACAGGCTAATGCTCAAACCACTGAGCTATCCCTTCCCCCCTTTAAGCCCCACTAACATGTCATGCACTAATTGACCTGTGTGGACCATACTGAGGCACACTAAAAGTTCCCTAGTGCATGTTAATGTAGTTCTGTTTCAAACAGGACTACATTAACACACACTAGGGAACTTTTAGTGTGCACTAGCAGTTAGTGAACAACATGCTAGTGCAGAGTAACATTTATACTCCATTGGTATGGACTGAAACAACATACAGGCCAGCCCACAGCTTCTGATTTCAGCTGTCTTCTGCTTCCCTCTCTTTCAGATCACAGTCCTTCAGTCTGTGACTGTTTGTATTTGATGTTAAAGTTGTGACAGAGATTGTATTCAGCCAATGTTACACCAGCAATTCAATTGTAATACTTGGTCAGGTGTACCATCTGGGAGAAATGTACATTATTCTCCTTACAATATCTGTTTCCTTTATCCTTCCATCTAGCTCTAGAGGTGTTTTCCAACTTCCTTTATTAATACATAACATTTCAAATGCCCCCTTGATTTTTTTCCCTACAAACTAGTCACCCTCAAGGGTCATAGTGACAGCACCCTAGTTCGCATGTCAGTTGTCCCTTTCTGGAGATGTTAATTGAGTTAAATTCAGTCTCGCTCTCAAACAATACACCTCTACCCTGATATAACGCTGTCCTCGGGAGTCAAAAAATCTTACCGCATTATAAGAGAAACCGAGTTATATCGAACTTGCTGTGATCCGCCGGAGCACGCAGCCCTGCCCCCTCCCGGAGCGCTGCTTTATTGTGTTACATCCAAATTCGTGTTATATCAGGTCGCAATATACCGGGGTAGAGGTGTAGTTGTATAGTTGCCTTATATAAGCTATGAATTACTAACAGATTAAAGTCCATCTGTAAGAACTGTCAACCTCAAATAGACTATTAAATGAACAGCGTGGAACCAGGTTTGTCCTTAGAATATTAGTTGTGATGCTGAAATAATTAAAAAGTTGTAATTGAAAATGAAACAATAATTGTAATACAAATTTTAAGACAACTTTAGTGTGAAGAGCCACCTCAGTGCAGCCAAAGATCAGGACATATGCTTCAAAGTGATTTAGAAACATTGATTAATGAATCTTCACAATGTAACTAATTAAGCCACCCAATGCAAACAGGCAGTTTAGCTCTTTCCAGATCCAGATCTGAACTCCTAAAGCTTGGGGGCTTCAGATCTTGCTATTCCACCGTAGCCCCTCTCTAACAACTAACAATTATTCAGTGAATTAAAACTGAACATTTTCACTGAAACATTTTTCAGAAAAGAAATCAATAACTTAACTCAGAATGTTTAAGATTAATTGGACACTTTTTAATTAAAGATATAAAATACTGTCTTCAATAATTTCTTATCTTATCTCCTGTTTCCCAACTCTTTTTGTCCTCATATCTCAATTTTTTCATGTCACTGTGATGACGTAATGCAGGGGTGGCCAACCTGTGGTTCCGGAGCCACATGCGGCGGTTCAGAAGTTAATATGCGGCTCCTTGTATAGGTACTGACTCTGGGGCTGGAGCTACAGGCGCCAACTTTTGGGGGGTACTGGGGGGTGCTCTACCCCTGGCTCTGCCACAGGGCCTGCCCCCTCCCCTGAGCCTGCAGTGCCCTCGCTCTCCCCCTCCCCGCCTCCTGCACGCTACGGAACAACTGATCAGGAGGTGCGGAGAGGGAGGGGGAGGTGCTGATCGGTGGGGCTGCCAGTGGGCGAAAGGTGCTGGGAGCGGGGGGGTGGAGCTGATGTGGGGCTGCTGATGTATTACTGCGGCTCTTTGGCAGTGTACGTTAGTAAATTCTGGCTCCTTCTCGGGCTCAGATTGGCCACCCCTGATGTAATGTATAATGCTGTACAAATTATATATTTATGTTCATATAGTCTTTAAACGTCTTCCAGATTTCATCCATATATCTTAATTCACACAGACATTCTAATAAAGTTCATTTTGTATATTGCAATTTAGGAAATCCTTCATTTTTAAAAAAAATCTTTAGTAAATTTATCTTAAAATTTCCTTTGCCTTTCATTCCTGAACATTGGCTATATGCTTTATTACCCACTATCTTGGGAATTCCCAGCCAATCACTTACAATAGTTAAAATCAATAACAGCGAGGTAAATATGCAGCACTCTTTCCAAAAGTGCTGCATCGCCTATAAGACTTTTGGCTACACCTGCAGCTGGTATTGGATCTGCCTGAAATGTATTCCAGAATTTAAAAATAATGTTCCTTATTGCTGTATCTTTTTGGAATAACTACAGTAGGAACAAATATAATATGCATCGTATTTAAAGCTACTATCATTATTATTTAATAGGAAATTTCTCTTTATCCTGTTTGCTTTATTAAATGCAGTATTGATTACATTTTAGCTCCTCATTCTATAAATCTATGAAACATTTCCTTTGATCCAATTTCCAAGTCAATTAAGCTAATACAGTTCCATTCAACATGGAAAAATTGACCCACAGGGATAATTTAATATATCTTTTTTGAATAAAAACTTTCAAAATGTGATACTGTGGGCCAGTTATGCAGCTGGTGTAGATTGGTGTAACTCAATTGAATGCAATGACACTGCTCCAAGTTACACCAGCTGAGGATCTGGCCCTCTGTCTTTATCAGGAGGTTGAGCTGTCAATCATTATGGGTATCTTTACAAATGTTTACTGTTATCTGTCTTCTGATTATAAAGTCAAAATGTCATGGATAAAATATAACAAACATAACTGGAAAGATTGTTTAAATAGAAGCTATTTTGTGCCTCATTGTTCAACATATAGGCTAGCATACAGCAGTTGGGAATACATGTTCCTTCCATTGCTGTCCCTTTTATGAAGAGGAACATTTCTCCAAAAATAAAATAATTGTAAGTTAATATTAATGAAACCAGACCGTGCAAAAACAATATAAGAGGAAAACTCCTTACTGATCTATCGGCGTGAGAATAACTCAAAACATTCACACGCTATTTGAGTAATGTTAGTATATAAACTTTTTCCATCTAACATAATCATTTACACCTGCAAATGTTCCTTGAATATATATGGAACAGAATGTATTTTTTGCATTTGTTCATAATTTGTTACATAATCTATAATAAGAAAAATTCAGGTCCCCTGATGGCCACTCGGAGAGTATTTCTAAAATGATAGGTTTCCCCAGGGGGTTCACTGAAAGCATAATATTTTCAATATATTAGATGACACTGTTGGAAACTCAGGCTTGTATCCTTTAAAGACTTTTTTTACGTATTTGACTTTCCTAGTCAGTGGGACTACTACCAATACATCAGGTTAAGCACATGCATACATCTCTGCAAACTCAGAGCCTCAGTTGTGAAATCTTTTTCTCTAATAGCAATGTATTCATTATGATAGGTTTCAGTAGTTAGTTCATCAATGCCTTTGAAATATTGGGCGTGTGTTATGAGATAACCATTGATTAAAAAAATCCCATTCATTAACAATTTTAAAATCCCATTTCATATCTTTGGCAACTGCTCTTTTGCTAACAATTACATTATAATTTTCTAATTTATTTAAAGCTCTCTCCTAAAGCCAGTTTGGGGGGGTGGGCGCGGGGGGGAGCCACATTCCTCTCTCAGCGCCTGTATATACAACTTCTCAAAAAATCTGTGAAAATATTAGTGCTAGTCAAATATCAGGAGGTAGCCGTGTTAGTCTGTATCTACAAAAACAATAAGGAGTCTGGTGGCACCTTAAAGACTAACAGATTTATTTGGGCATAAGCTTTCGTGGGCATCTGAAGAAGTGAGGTTTTTACCCATGAAAGCTCATGCCCAAATAAATCTGTTAGTCTTTAAGGTGCCACCAGACTCCTTATTGTTTTTGTTAGTGCTAGTAGGTGTAAATTAAGATTTTTCTCTTAATATGCCCTCTAACTTCCTCAGTCTGTGAACCTTGTGAAGTAGTGAAATAAATATTATTATTCCAATGTTACGAGTGAGGAAATCAAGACACAAAAGGATGAAGTGATTTGGCCAAGATAACAAAGGATTCCATTCAACCATCCATACTCGTGCTGAATTATACCTTACTCCGCAATGAGTCCCCTTTAATTGAACTAGATTGTGCCTTATCCTACATAGCTGCACAGGGGAGTAAGCCCCTTCCACACCCACTAAACATACACAACTGTTACATTGCATAGGACCAGTCCAGATAGCAGTTCTAGCACAGCTGAAAGAGCAGAAGACTGCATGCATGATACTGCTTTATGACCAAGTGGACAGAGAGGATCAGAAAGAGAGCATAAATATGGATCCCCACCCGTATGGGCTAGCCAGAACTGTTGGGGCACACAGTGGGGATCAACAAAATTACTTCCCTCTGAGTCTGGGCAGAAATTGTGCCCCCAACCCATATTCAGCGCTATGATTTAAAGGTACACTTGAGCCTAGTGCACTACTCAGAGAACAGTGACTATAGGTGGTAGATTTGGGCCCAATGTTAGGAGTTTCTTGCTTCAAGTCCTATATTCAGATCACTAGATTGTGCCTTTATCAAAGTCAACATAAAAATGACTGCTGCCTGACCCACAACTCTGCCACTGTAATGCTATGGGGTTCCTATTTAATTTTCATATAATTTTTGAGCTTCTCATGTCCTATTAAACCCTCTATCCCAGTATTTCTCAACATTTTTGATACCAGGGACCAGCTTGCTGCCTTCCTAAACTGTATCAGGGAGATCTCAGGGATTGGCACTGGTCCACAGACTGGTCGTTGAGAAACACTGCCCTATCCACACTAAGACCTTATCATGTCAGTGCCTCTTAATGGCTCCAACCCTGGAAATCCAAAAAATGACCCAATTCTGAACACAAAGTTTAATCTTCTAGGTGGCAGAATATTGTGCTCTTATTAGATGGTCAAATCAGAGTTCCTCATCTTTTATAATTTGTGAATGTGGCATTCTGAATAGTTAATACTGCTGCTTTGCACCATGAGTAATAGCAGTGCTGGTGTTTGGTCTGTGTTGTTATTACAAGCCAGATAAGGAGAACTTAACTTGTGGAAAGGAACAGATTCAGCGGAGAGACCAAATTTATTCCAAGCACTTAAATTTTTACATATTTCCCTAGATTTATATTTTATCTAATGGAGTCAAAAGACTATACAGCACTTGTAAAATGCAAACAAACGGATCTTACTGCAGTACAAATGATTAGCACTGTCTTACAAGGGAGTTTATGAAGACAACTGTTATGTAGCAGCTCTAAGAAAGAGTAAATTATATTAGACCATGACATTTATTGACTCCCCTAGGACTACGCCACCACCAACTACAGAATAGTGCTGTGCTTTCATACCTGGTTTAGATAAAATAGTTTTGCTCTTCACTCCCTCTATATACATGATTCTTCAGCTGAGCATGTTAATTAGTCTCTTGCTCTTTTTGTATCTGTAACTGAAATAATTACACAGACCGTAAATATAGAATATTTATCTCCTGAAATTCTTTTGCCTCTGATTTTTAACTGAAGTGTGTGCTCTCATTCCCAGAGTGCTGATCTTCTCACTTTCTGAGAAGGTTTTCAGTCAAACTGGATTTGCAGCAAAATGGTGTTTGCCAGGATCATAGAACATGTAACCCATATAGTTATGGTCAAACTCTTTCTCTTGTCATTCTTAAATAACTATTTAATTTTTATATATCATTTATGGTAATCTTCTGTATCACTGGAAGCATCTTAAACAACTTAAAGAAGAGAAAAGCTCAAACATCACAGACCCAAAAGCTCTTGAATCCTTCCTGTGGTTGTGTTTGAAGATAAAGTCCTGCTGTTGAGTTCCACACGTCTCTGTTTGAATGACCTTTGAATATTGTGTAGTCCTGCCAGGGTCTGTACAGCTTATGCTTAGTTAATATCATTGTTCCTGTTTTAACATGATCCTTTGTTTTCCTAAACAGAGCTATAACACTGGAGAATCAGTTGGTGATCCTTGCAGCAGAAGCAACAGATGCAGGAGGTTACTATGTCCAAGCAGTCAATGAAAAAAATGGAGAGAACAAGACGAGTCCATTTCTTTATCTGAGTGTAGCGAGTGAGTATTGAAATCTCACCAATTTGCTTTGGTATTGAGGTCACCGAAAATGTTCCCAAAGATCAGCATGCTGAAAAGAATTTACTAGCAAAGTGATCCTGAAAGGAGCTAAGCTTCTCCTGGGAGGTATGGAGCGCACTCAACTCCCAGTAAAGTCAGTGGGAGTCCAACATTAAATGGTTTTACACAAGATTTGGGGTTTGGTATAGAGAGCCTCAGCCTGCTTGGTACCATGGCAAGCACACCATTAATAATCCTTTTTACTGTTTTATTAAAGATTCAGAAAAGAAGGGAAAACAGTTAAAGCATTTGACAAGTATTAAGTAAGGCTTTCATTTTATTAACATCCCTTGTTCTCTTTCCCTTTAGCTAGAGGGAATTTTTAGAAGGAAACCCTGCGTATTTGACAGCCTCTCAAATGGAATTAAAGATAATTACTGTCCTTTTAGGGAAAAGAGGAGAAGTTAGTTGAGATGGGCTAGACCTGCTGTTGTTGCTGCTATTAAACTCCAATCCCATTTCCTAGAAGACAAAACCAAGATATAAAGCCACAAAAGGGGAGAGAGAAGAACAGCGAGGATAGTTAATGCAGCCTTTGTCTTTGGTGTTGAGACTCACAGCTGGAGAAACACAGGCATAGAACATGGTCATATTAACCACTCTGAGATCTGGCAACTTGTACCAGTACTAGGCTATTTAGGGCATTGCAGTTAGTGGTTTGGTTATGGCCTGGTGAGGAAATATCTCAGGATTAGGACAAAGAAGGCCTGGGGTCCCAAGAGATGGTGGAGGTCAAGCTGTCAGGAGCATGAGTACCAACTTCAGGTTAGTCTGTTAAGAAGCAGGGCACACACCCCAAATTGGTTGTGAGTTCTATACTTAGATTTCACCAACCATCAAGTGTGAACTCCTCAGGCACTACAACAGCTTTAACAGGGAGTCACAGACAGTCCCCTTGGGAACTCCAGTTGATCCTACCACCTAGTTAAGCTTGCCTTTGTGAAAAATAGTCCTTTGCATCAAAAAGGGTTACTCCCTGTCCCAAAGGACCAGTCACTTACCCCAGGCATGATTTTAACATAGTCCTTGAGTTTTATCAGAAGGCCTTTTTGTTTGGACTAATTCAATTTTTTTGTCTCAACTTTTGTACCTTTTCCCCTCAACATTTGTTGTTGTAGGTTTTTGTGACATTTTGTGAGCTTTGACTCACTTTTCACAGATAAGATCACAATTAGGGTAAACTTGTAGTTCCAGTTATCACAACAGGTCCTTCTGAACAATCAGCCAATTGGTTTTGAACCACACCGTACTAATCTGGGGCTAAAGCCTGACCACTTTCTGGCCTTTCAACAACAATTGAGAAGGTGTATACTACTATCCAGTCAAGGGTGACACTGCTCCACAGGCTTAAGTAACGGCGGGAGGAGGGGCAAGAAACTATCTCTGGCATACTTCTAAGGTGTTTCATCTACCCATCAATATTGCTTCTGTCTTGTCTGGGTTGAGTCTCAACTCATTGCTATCAACATCCTGAGGCTGGCCGCACTCTGAAAAGGTTGGCACAGCAACATGTGGATTGGATGAAAAAGAGGAACAGAGCTTTGTGTAATCTGCACCGTGATTATTGTGCAGCCCAAATTGCCGCACTGGATGCCCTATTTGCTTCACACATGTATTAAACAAAAAGGTGAAAACCAATGAGTAGTTTCACCAGCTGTGGAAGGTTAAAGCTCAAGACAAGTTCCATTTTCTCAGTTATTGTTTTCCCAACTTTGGACACCTGGAAAAAGTGCTGAATACCTCCCCGCTGGAAATTGGGACCCTTTAAAGTGGCAAGTTGACCTCCCAAAAACAGAGGCACACAAAATAGATATAATTTAAAATGTAGCGTAGAGATCCAATCCAGCTCCCTTTGAAGTCAGTAGAAATATTTCCGTTTATTTCAAGGGCAATTGATCAGGTCTTAGATGACAAAGAAGCAATTTATGAGCTCAGATACCACAGTGGTGAGCGCAATGGAAATATCTATAATAAATTAAACAGAAAAGGGAGAGAATTGTGGAAATAATAGAAAACGTGCATGAAGGGCTAGTGACTGCTGGTCTTTTTGTTCTGAAGAGGTTTCATAGTCTTATTATCTCATGAAAGCTAGAGTGAATCATGATTGTGTCCAACAGACAGCACAGTAAGAAAATGTCAGTTATATGTCAAATGCAACCTGGACCAAGAAGACATAGATTAGTCATAAATTTAAAATGCCTTATCTTCAACTGAAAAACCTATTTACTGAACTAATAAGTCGTGATTTTTATAAACTATGTATCCCAGCTTCTGTGTAACTCCAGGAGGAATTTTGGCTAGTAAAACCTGGGAAATAGGAGTTTGAGTTCTGTTACCATTTCTGTCACTTGACTTGCTGTGTAAGTTTGGGTAGATCATTTAAACTCTGAGAAAGATCTTCAGGTGGTGTAAATTGGTGACTTCAACAGAGCTGTGTGTTGGAGTAAGGGTATAGCCCCAGTATGCTGCTGTAGCTATATCAGTTTATACAAGCTATGGGGCCTCCCCAATTAATATAGTGAGTATAATAACCAGCAGTCTGATGGGCTGTTGTGAAGCATAATGTTTGTAAAGCACTGAGCTCCTAAAATGGAAACACTATACTATTTAGATGGAAGTATTATTTTCATCATAAAAACTATGGAACCTTGCATATGCATGACTTCACCAGTGTCACATTTCTGGTCAATATCCCCTGAAGGACATCACTAAGCTGTTGTTTGGACCCACACATTGGGCCCAGGGGCTTTTTTAGCTCCTCTGGGTCTCATTGGGCTCCAGCCACCATCTTTGGCCTGTTTGGCCCAGCTGTGCTAGGTCCCCAAGACCAGTGCTAGGCGCTCTAAGATTACCCAGTAACTTAAGCAAATGCTTTCCCTGAGTACCATTCTTGTGGACACTCTGGTTGATCGTTTACCCCTTCAGGGACATGTGATATTTTTGAAGCAAATAGACACAAACTTGGCAAAAAGGATTTCTAATATTTACTTTTTATTTTAGATGGCACAAGAGACAAAAAACCCATCCAGACAAAATAAGAAATATCTGCACACCGTTGTCTGTGTCAGTTTCTTCATGACTTGAGTTTTCTTTGGGATTTTGTAAGAGTCCTCTAGGGAGTCCAAGGTCCTTCTCTTCCCATTCTCTTGTAAATGGCTTTTGCTTCAGAACATGGAGTCTCCTGTCTGACCCTGCAGCCGGCATCCTTCAGGTTAGCTTTTCTAGCAATCAAAAAGCTTCCCTGTCCCTCAGGAAACATGCCCCTTTATTCTTGTCCCCCAGACTTCTCAGCCTCTGTGGTTTTAACCAACATCTTGGTTCCTTTGTTCCTCTCCTGGGGATTTTCTGCTCTCTCCTCTAGAGATCTGGAGAGAGCTGGTTTCACCTTGGCAACAGCCTCCCCATTGTTCAGCGAGGGCCTGGTATATTCAACTGTTGATAGTCCTTAATGACTCTCATTCAAATATAGGCACCCAGTTGCCACTTCCTGTCTCCTTAGCACAAGGAGTATCTCTGGAAAGAACTTAATTTCTTGAGACCATGTAGGAATATAACAGTGACTGGGTAAACTGAGTTGCACATAATTTTCATAAAAATAGAGAAATTTCTCACATTCTCCACACCACATTTCCCCACTCCTATCCATATAATGACATATATACGATGTAGTGATATCATCATCAACTGATTCCAGGTCCTGTTATCTATTCTCTTCTCTCTCACTTACTCTCTTATGTACAGAAATACAGTAATGCTTTAGCACAGATCATCAGATCACTTCCTGAAGACTTTGGTTTGTCAGGGGAATTAAATAACATTCTTTTGATCTTATCAGACTTGGCAGAACAATTACAGATAGAACTGTTTATTAAAGTAAGGGCATCACAAAACTCTGACACTTCCTCCAGGGGCACACACTATGCACCCAAGCATAGTGAAGCTTGAAGCATCTCTCACATGTAACGTAAGCCAGCTGAAAGTACAGTGGTAAACAGGAAATTTCTCTGCAGTTTCTACCACTTATAGATGAAAGTTATTCAGCGCTTATGATGCTTCTTGATGAAATTACAGGTATTTCTAGAACCCAAGCTTCATGAAAGGCAACTATAAGTAACCAGGTTTACAAGAAGGTGTGATCCCCACATATGAAGTTGACTGAGGTTTCAGTATGTAATAAAATGACAAAGATGATAAGGTAGTACTCTGTGGTATCACTTCAATAAAAAGGTGAGGTTCTGAGAATCCAAGCTATACTGAGACCTAGCTATTAACCTAAATAGAAAACTATCGATAATAAGAAACCCTACACCAATGTAACCCTACACCAGTCTAGGAACTTTAGCAATGTGCAGTTATATTGTCAATCTCTCTCCAAATATTTTATGAAAAATCAGAAAGAGCATAGCCCTGGTATATGAGTGAAAAAGCAAGATTGCAGAAGGTGGGCATACGTAAACTGTTTTGACAGCATGGACACTGCTGTTTGAATTGCTTTTGCAGCACTAATCATCTGGAACTGCAATTCAGGACCTTGCTGCTGGACCTTCTTGTTAAGCTGTGAAATATTGAGGTGCTTGTCGTTTCAGTAGATATATTAGTAAATTAGATATTCTCAAGACCTATTCATACTGCTAGGAAATATAGAGCGTTCTGCAGACTTGGACATCTTTTTCTGATGCAGGCTTTGTAAAAACACAAAACAAGATTGATGAAAATTGTAAAAACCTTGCCTGCTAGCATTTCTGAAGAGTCAAAAGATAATAAAGACAATTATCATTTAATGAAGATAAATTTCCTCCCTGAGCATTGGGAGTGTAAAAAGGAAATGGTTGTGCAATTGGTAAGATTGGAATAGTTGGGGTCTAAAAATTATACTCCTGGTATGGTTGTATTGTAATTAATTTAAAATACAAGGATGTCATATTATCATGCCTAGCTTCCACTTGCAGTAAGAAGGTATTTTATTCTGTGGGGGTAGTCATCTATCAGATGAAGCTAAATAGACCTAATTGTCCCTGGCTGAAACCCATTTAATTATTCAGTTAACTGTTATCAAAACACAAAATTTAAAACATGAAAAATATTCAACTTCAGAACTGCAAGGTACTGATTTTTCACCAAAAGTATTTGAACAATAAAATAAAGGATCTTATTACAGTACAAGATGTTTAGGTCACTGTCAGGGTCCATGGAGGTCAAATAACTATAAAAGGGTTTTTACGCAGTGAGCATAACATTTTAGAAATTAATTGCAACAAACAGAGGCAAAGGATTCATTTAGTTTTGGGGCCATATCTAGATTCTTTTATCACATTCCCATCCACACTTCATGGCACCCCAAACTCATCTTTCCTTATTTTCTTTTTATTTATATAACTAAAAAAACCCTCTTATTACTTGTCTTAATTTCCTTGGCAAGAGCTAATTCTGCTTAACTTTTAGCAATTCTCACTTTTTTCCATACGTTTTCTAAGCTCCAGGATGTAGCTTTCTTTGCTGATCAATCCCTTCTTCCATTCCCTGTAGGCATTCTGCTTACTTCTAATAACATTTTTGAGGTGGTTTTTCATCCAGCTGGGTCTGGAGCCTTTCCCTACAAGTTTTTTCCCCTTGTTTGGGATGCATTTATTTTCCCCTCTGTCAGTATTGTTAGGAAGATAAATCATCAGCAGGTCCCGAGTAGATATTTTCCTTTCAGGAAGAAAGCATTTCTAAACCATAATTTCTCTTATTCACCACCAAAGTTTACTGCAAACTAGAAGAGAGGATTCACTTTGAGGTTTTAATGTGAAGTAAAGTCAGCAGATGTTGAGGGTATAGAGGTGGGCGTTTGAAACATATTGTTGCATGAATTTTTCATAGCTAACTCCAGCTGCTCAGATGTAGGAAGAAAAAAGGAATTGGCCAGACCCTCCTGAGGACAGACATTTCTATTCTGAGGTCAAACTCAAGCAAGCTCTATGAACTTGTCAAACTGTTTTTAGTCCTTGCCATGGGAATTTTACATTCACTTAGCCTCCATGGATTAGTTCTGCTGAAATAAAATTAATGCTTCAATAAGACATTTTTGTCTAAAGAAAAGGTACATGGGATGGAAGCTGAGAGGAGAAAATTACATTTCTGAGCAATGATTGTACTTTATAAGCCGTCAGTTCTGATCAGATGCGAGGAAAGTCCAGTATAGCCCAGCTCTGGGTACTCTATCAGCTGTGCCATTTTTATTTCTTTCTTGAAAACAATGCCATTTCATTTCCCTTCATTTTCTTCACAACGTTTAAAATTTCTCCTTGTCAAGGAGAATTTCCAGGAAGACTATCATTGTGATTGTTTCATCTTGTCAGGCTGGTCATAAGGTGCCATTCATTCTGAGAAGTGATAGGATACAACTTAAAATAAATTTGCGGGGGAGGGGGAGTCTTTATTCTTAAAAGTCAAATATATATTTACAGTAATTGAAGTTATAACAAAAAGATTCCATTAAAATGTTAAAGGTTTGACTTTTGAATCACAGAAACAAATATTAAAGTTGGATTATAACTGATCAAAGCTAGGAATTTTAGCTAAGGCTGTTATAATTAATTTAACCCATTATAACTACTTGGAATATTGATTTGATATGTTGATATTGGACTACATCATATACATTAAATTGGAATAATGGTGTGCATTTAGGACATAATGGCAATCTTAAACTCCAAATTTCATGACTCCCTTTAGATTGTCACATCTTTTCCTGTAAGGAAAACTCCCCCGCTTTTTAACAACGGCTGTATAGAAAATAAATTATGTATTACAAAGAATATATCATTAAAATATTGAAATAATAAATAGTAGCTAATAATTATCTCTGGAAATCTCATCTCTTTTCTGGCCTTATATCCTTTTAGTTGCCTTCCTTCCTGCAGACTAGAAGGCAAAGTGACTATCTTATGTCCCTCTGTTCCATTGCACTGTTTTGCCAATGCTTCAACTTCCCAGCAGGTTGCATTCCACACATTTCACATCTGCTGTTCCTCCCTGGCCCAGATTGAAAACATCTCCCCTGCTGATTTGAACTTGAATTCCAGCTGACTTCACACCTGGATACTGGTATTCAAGGTTCACACAGCATGAGGGGAAGGTGAGATTGAACATCCAGACCAAGGAATGAGGTAATGAGCAGATAAGATCAACTTATAACTACAGTGTTAATATTTTAAAAGCCAATTTCATTATTTTTGATAGTAGATAATATTTCTTCAATAAAAAAGGCAGGTGAAATTTCCTTTAAAATAACAAAACAGAACTCCAAATCTTTGAAGTTTGAGAGTTTTCGATTTCTAAATCAGCATAACAAAATATGTAAAAATCAGAAGCTGCATGTCTGTGAAATGTATCATTTTAAATATTATTACACTGGCAAATGTGTATCCAAACTGCAAGGTTTTCAAAATGACTACTCTGTTCTTGAACTGGGTGAGCCACTCCGCACGTCTCATTGCTGCTGACTGTACTATGGAAAATAAGTGGGTGGAAGAGGGAACAATCCATCCCTTTTCTCCTAGATACAACTAGAACAATCATCATAAGAGGGGGCAGAGCCTCTCCTATTGTACATTTTCATAGCTCCATTGACTTCAGTGGGGCTATGAAAATTTATACCCACTAGAGATCTGCCCCCTAGTGTGTATATATATTACACACATTGCTGAGCCAAAATAACTGGCTTTGTTTTTTGAAAACCTAGCCCCTATTTTAACCTAGGTTTATAATATATATTGAACTTTGTGGATGTAGGTCTATATATCTAGCTATATAATACATATGTATAATATATCTAGGCTGTCACCTAAATCTTTTATTTATATCTGACACATGCAATTAATCTCTCCCTCTCTCTAATCAGTTTTGCTATTACATTCATTGGAGTGATTTGTCTCCTATCTTTGCCACTGCTCTGTAAGTGATATGTGAAGATAAGAGATTCTTAGAGGACACAAACAGGGAAAATAGAAAATTGGATTGACCTTGCAATCATTTTATAAAATGTGACATACATCAATTATACATGCCAGCTAAGGTAATGCCATGTTGTACAAAGCATGATGATTTTCTGGAAGACCATCATAGCAGTAGTACCAAAAAACTTTTATATACAGAAAAGTTGTATTATGACAGTGGACCTCTACTTTACCAACTTACTAATTCACCTAGAAAAAATATTTTAATAATGTTTTGCAAATTATGGTGAAAACATACTAAATGCCAAACAAATTAAGCTTGTGTCTACATCTTAAAAAGTACAGGCACTTCCAGTGAGATATAGCATATACATTTTTATGTCAGTCAGGCTTTGAGAGATAAGTAAATTCATACTACAGTTGTGGGGTTAATTTTTAAGAAGAAATTAAAAGCATGAAGAGTATATGAATGGGTAGAAGAGGTGGGTGATTAATAATCCTGAGTCTCTACAGACATGGGGTAAATTTCCTATCAAATAACCAGATACAGATAGTCCTGTTCAAAGTACTGTACAACTAGCAAAATCTGTTTACATTTGGTTCTTAAATATTTGGGTTAGGATACATAAGTTCAGATTCTCAGGCTGAGGAGTGCTTAGCATAGTTGAGGAGGGGGCAAAAAGATGGCTTTAAGCAACATTTGGCTCCCTGATCCCAGAGCCCTCTGGTCCTCAGCATAAATTAGAGTGGCTTTATTAGAGCCTTTTCCTTGGACAGTCGCCCTGTACCAGTAGCCAGGGTGTGTGCGTAGGAGCTACTTGAGCAGCTATACGCCACTCAAAAATCCCCTTAGTCTGGGGGATATCTTGTGCGGCCTGACTGCTGCATCAGTTTTAGGGCAGCTTGGGATCATTAGAGTGGTGGAGAGCAGCTTGAGAACGCTGGAGAACCAGGGCTATTGACCATTGTAAATCAGTTTTATTTTTCATTCTGATAAAAATTGTTTTCATTTCATTATGCTGATCGGATATTCAGAAAACCACAGATGCTGGAAATGGTAACAGGAAAAGGATTACCTTCAATATCCAAACTCACCCATAAATAGTAATAAAAGATGTATCATAACACCAAGAAACATACTCTGTACTGCTTTCTTCTGTGTTCTGCTCTGGTTAGATATAATTCAGAGTTAAATATTGCAGTAATAAAGCTAATGACAAATAACTACTTGTCACCTTGCTACATAGATCATGCTCCTTGTAGTGTGAGATCTTACAATAAAGCAGGGTCAAGCCTGGTTATTAGTTGGATACGAGACTTCCAAAAACTTTTGTGTGCTGCAGAAAGTGCAGATAATGATCATTGAACTTTCATGACTACGTAAGTTTTGAACCAGTACACTAGCATGCCATTGGAGGGCATTGAGCTGCTTGAAGATGGCAACTTTTCAATGGGAAATAAAACTAAGGTTTTATCCACTTTTGATCATTGAAGCTCTCATGCTAATTTTTAGAAATCGGGAGCTAACCTTAATATTCTGGACCAATTCCATCTTAAGTGTATTCTGCCTACCAAAAATCCCTTCTGTAGTTTCAGTTGGCTACGTCATTACTTCATTTCCTAAACATTATGTGCTGTTAAAGAGCTGCAATCTTGCATCCCTGAATTGTCTGAATTTTTCCTGTGTAGGAAGTGATAACTATGTCTACTTTAAGTTTGCAAAATACTTTGCAATATTTGAAAAACTCTTTATATGCATTAGTAATAATAATAAATTATATATTATTATTATTTCATTTGTTAGAGCAGAGGAGCCATTAAAACTGAATAACAATATCTATCCCATGCTGACCATTTCCTGGGACTGTATGACTAACGACAAATAATTTAGAACTGTCAGTTTTTCTCAACAATGTATTCCCACGTAAATGATCAACCTAAATAGAAAATATTTAAATTCCCAGATAAGAGCACTTTATTAAACATGCTTTAGAAGCATTTATAAAATGTTTTTTAATCAAGATTTTTATATTCTCACCTCTACTAAAGAGAAAAAGATGTTTTGGTTTATGTTTTTCTAGGTTGTTTGTTTGGTTTTTGTTGTTATTTTTTTCTAAAAAAGAATAGCTTCTGGAGTCCTACATATCGGTTTATCTTCTTCTTTTTCTTCAATGCTTAGCTGAATGGTCTGCCATAGCAATCATTCCCCTTTGGTCTGTTCCTGTGCGGCCACAAGGGCTTAATGGGTCAGGAGTCCAACATCAGAACAGACTTGATGCACCCACGTGATACGGGGTCTGCCTCTAGGCTGCCTCTATTGCTCAGTTGGTGGAATTTTATCCCGAATGTTACAAGCTGCCCAGAGAATGGCGGTAGCCAGTACGTCTTGTGATATTCTGGTGACATGTCCAAAAAGCAGAAGACGTGGACAATGGCCCCAGTAGCCTGTAGCTACCATAACCGTCTGTGTTATAATGAAGTCGTTCCTCTTTATGCCCAAGATATGACATTGGTGTTTTGTGTGGAAAGCCTCCAGTTTTGCCCCGTCTGAGTGGCAATAGTGTCCATGTTTCACAACCGTACAGCGGTACAGAGAGGAAACAGCTCGAATAGATCCTGAGCTTGCTTGTCATACTGAGCTTGTCATGCTGCTGATGCTGTGATGCCAATTTGGTGAAGAACCTCTGTATCAGAGTTGGAGGAAACAGGCGAGTATAGAACCCAAATAGCAAAAGCTGGAGACTGCTTCAACAGTTTCATTATTCAAAGAGATTGGAGTTGGGGGAGGACCTGACATAGGTTTTTCAGCTTTGTCTTTGACCATGAATCATGGAGCCCAACCTTGACCAACTCCGGCCTCGCGAAACCTGTCAGGGCTCTTTACTAGAAGAACAATGTCATCAGCATAGACAAGGTCTGAGAGCAAGAGATCATTAATCTTAATGCCTATGGACCTAACGGAAGGACACCAGATACTGATTTAAAAGATGCCAACATTCCAATTCCAGTTTACCCTCTTTGGATATTGCCTTCAGAACTTTTGTATGAGTCTTTCTACTAATCCAACTCATTAGAGTATGTAAGCAGCTAAAATGACTGATTTGAAAAATTTCTGTGTGATTTACACATTCTTATAATCTAACCTATCTAAATCGGGAATTTCATCTGTCTAAAGTTGCTGGGAAACAATGAAAGGTGCCTGCACAATTTCAGATCTCATAGATTTCTAAAGGTACACACCAGAAGCCACATTTGCCTCTAATGTCAAAAATTCTAGAAGCTGTAACCTTTTCTGTGAGATTTACTGAATGCAGAATTAACTTAGAATAGCTATTTTAAGGAGAGCTAATCACAATTATTTTCTTGTGGTATGAGGCTGCAACAGCTCTACGTGATTTTGTAATAAAATAAGATTATATGCTATCAGTTCTACGAGTTATAGTATGGAACCATATAGGTATCTTGCTCAGCTTCTCAGTGATCTTCATGTCAAAATATAATCATCATGTAATTTCTTACAAACGAAAAGATGTAATTTAAAATGACATGTTCCAAGGATATGAACAGGGCTCACAGGTTCAGTCATCCAAAGTAAACAGTTTAGGAGATATTTGGCAGCAAATAAGTTGAGGTTTTCTTTTTTAACTACCCCTATATCAGAAAAGTTTGCTTATAAGTATCTCTCTTGTTTTATGCATATTTATTTGTTAGAAGAGTAGCTCAATATAATAAGCAGTCACTGAAAAATTCTGCCGATGGTGTGTTTTACATATATTAAATAGTTCTATTAATGAAGATTATGACATAGCTTAGAAATAGTATATTTTAAAAATCTACTGCTTTCCTCTTGCATTTTTGACAAACATAATCTGAAAAAAATAAACGTGAAAGATCAGGGATTATTATTGTCATAAATGTTCAGGTTAAAGCGTTTCTTTTTAATCTTTTATCAATATAAAACACAGAACTAGAAAACGGAATAAGCATGGAAGTTCTCTTTGTGTTCTGATGCCAGCGCTATCATTCTGTCAGCAGAACTACTTGCTGGGAGTATATTATTATTATTTATTTTATTAACCATGATTATTACAGTAGTGCTTAAAGGCCAACCAAGAATGGGGCCCCAGTGTGCTGGACACTGTACAAGTCTATGTACTCAACTCTAAGCTATATATGCAATGACATGCAAAAAGGCCATCTGAACATTTTAATGTTGGAAAGTCAAGCATTCATAAACTAGGAAATGCCAGATTCAAGTTTGCCCATGCAATCTTAATTCTATCATTTGTGCAGATGCATTATGATACCACCTGTAACATGATCACAGCCTATTTTTTTCAGTCAGACCTCTGCTTCATTCGGTTCACAAGATGGACAATGCTTAATGAATTAGCGAGGATTCTGTAGCGAGTGAAGTTGTTGTCTGTAGGACTCTGACTGAAGTTGGAAAGTGTACAGTAAACGAGACATGGGTCTATAAATGAGAATGGATAGTCTTGTGGTTAAAGCATCTGATTGCAACCCAGGAGGAGAATCCTAGAAATGTAGGGCTGGAAGTGACCCTGTGAGGTCATGTAGTCCAGCCCCCTGTGCTGAGGCAGGGCCAAATATATCTAGACCATCCCTGACAAGTGTTCGTCTAACCCATTCTTAAAATCTCTGAAGAGGGGGATTCCACAACCTTCTTCGGTAACGTATTCCAGTGCTTAACTATCCTTATAATTAGAAAGGTTTTCCTAATATTTAACCTAAATCTCTCTTGCTGCAGATTAACCCTTTACTGCTTGTCCTATCTTCAGTGGACATGGAGAAAAATTGACCACGATCATGTTTCTAACATATCTGTTTTTTAACATATCTGAAGACTATTATCAGGTCCCCCCTGAGTCGTCTTTTCTCAAGATGAAACATACCTGTTTTTTTAATCCTTCCTTATAGGTTAAGTTTTCTAAACCTTTTATCATTTATTTTTTTGCTCTCCTCTGACCTTTCTTCAGTTTCTCCACATCTTTCCTAATTATGGCTCACAGACACACTTTAGGAAACAGTACTCATGCTGAGGCCTCACCAGGTGAGTAGAGTAGAACAGAACAATGATCTCCTGTAACATACCTACAATACTTTTGTTAGTATGCCTCAGATGATGTTAGCCTTTTTTGCAACTGCACCACATTGTTGACTCGTATTCAGTTTGTGGTCCACTATAACCCAGATCCTTTTCTGCAGTACTACTGCCTAGCTCAGGGGTGGGCAAACTTTTTGGCCTGAAGGCCACATCGGGGTTCCGAAACTGTATGGAAGTCTGGGTAGGGAAGGCTGTTCCTCCCCAAACAGCCTGGCCCCTGCCCCCTCCCACTTCCCGCCCCCTGACTGCCCCCCTCAGAAGCCCCACCCCATCCAACCCCCCCCACTCCTTGTCCCCTGACCGCCCCCTCCCGGGGCCCCCCGCCCCAACCACCCCCCCAGGACCCCACCCCATATCCAATCCCCCCTGATCCCTGTCCCCTGACTGCCCCAACCCCTATCGAAACCCCTGCTCCCTGACAGGCCCCCGGGACTCACATGCCTATCCAACCCCCCTGATCCCTGTCCCCTGACCACCACCCCCAGAACCTCTGCCCCATCCAACCACCCCCCTGCTCTCTGTCCCCTGACTGCCCCCCAGGACCCCTGCCCATTATCCAACCCCCCCCGCTCAAAGCCCCCTTACCATGCTGCTGAGAACACAAGGACTGGCAGCCATGTTGCCCGGCCAGAGCCAGCCATGTTGCTGCGCAGTCTAGAACACTGAGGCAGGCCGGCGGCTCTCGCATCCGCACTGCCCGTCAGGAGCTCGCAGCCCCGCCACCCAGAGCGCTGGCGGCACGGCGAGCTGAGGCTGCGGGGGAGGAGGGACAGCAGGGGAGGGGCCGGGGGCTAGCATCCCTGGCCGGGAGCGCAAGGGCTAGGCAGGAGAGTCTGGCCTGGGGGCCACAGTTTGCCCACCTCTGGCCTAACTAGTTATTCTCCATTTTGTAGTTGTGCATTTGATTTTTTTCCTTCCTAAGAGAAGTACTTTGCACTTGTCTTTATTAAATTTAATTTTTGTGAATTCAGACCAATTCTCCAATATATTACGGTTATTTTTAATTCTAACTCTTTCCTCCAGAGCACTTGCAATGCTCCCCTCCCCCCCAGCTTGGTGTCATCCACAAATTTTACAAGCATACTCTGCACTTCATTAACCAATATTTTCATTAATAACTTGAATAGTACTAAACCCATGACAGACCCTGCAGTCCCCACTTGATAGGTCCTCCCAGTTGGATTGTGAACCGTTAATAATTACTCTTTGAAAATGGCCTTTCAACCTGTTATGCACCCACCTTATATTAAAATTTCATCTAGACCACATTTCCCTAGTTTGCTTATGAGAATGTCATGGGGACTGTAGCAAAAGTCTTAATAAAATCAAGATATATTATGCCTACAGCTTCCCCCTATCAACTAAGCCAATAACCCTGTGAAAGAAGGGAATTAGTTAGTTTGGCATACTTTGTTCTTGACAAATCCATGTTGGCTATTACTTATCACCCTACTATCCTCTAGGTGTTTACAAATTGATGTTTTAAATAATATGTTCCAGTATCTTTCCAGATATCACAGGCTGACTAGTCTGTAATTCCACATGTCCTCTTTGTTCCCCCTTATAAAAGAAAGGTATTATGTTTGCCCTTCTCCAGTCCTCTGAAACCACATCTGTCTTCCATGAGTTATCGAAGATAATCGCTAATTGTTCCAAGATTGCTTCAGCTTCTTGCTTATGTATCCTCGGATGAAGTTCATCAGGCCCTGCCAACTTGAGTACTTATCTAAATATTCTTTAACCTGTTCTTCCCCCTTGTTGTTAATATTAATTGTGTTAAGTATCTGGTCACAATTAACCCTTCTTTTAGAGAAGATTGAAACAAAATAGGCATTAAACACCTCGGCCTTCATGATGTCAACCATTATTAGCTCTCTTTCCCTGCCAAGTAGTGGACATATACGTTCCTTCATCTGTCTCTTGCTCCTAATGCATTTAAAGAACCTCTTCTTAGAGCCTCTTATGGACCTTGCTAGACATAACTCATTTTGTCCTTTAGCCTTTTTGATATTGTCCTTGTACATGTTTTTGAGGGTGCCTCTGACAGCACGTATCCAGCCGAGCCTTCACCACTGAGTGGGTTTATCATGTATCCCTTTGAGTGATAGTTTCACAGCTATTAAAGAAGGTAATTGGTAGTGAGTGAATAAAGTTGCAGATGGTCTTTTCAAGGTGATTGCGAATATGAAATCAAGTCTTTAACGGATAGGTGAAAGGGTCTGTGAAACTGAGAAAAGAATATTCTGAAAATCATTACAAAAAATTGGAATACTTGCATTTGCGACTTATCTGGCATGCCACTGGTCATCACAAAAGACTGGGAAGCTTGGCAAATTGCAACAACGTAAGACAAATGGGCCTACTGTGTCTGAAGAGGTGGAACCAACTACGTATCTGGGGGTTTTTTAAATCCCTCTGGGCTGGGATTTTTTACTTGTAACAAATTAGCTATGAACTTTGGTGTTTATTATCCCATGCTCATCATTAAGACTGGGCATCTACAGATCTGAATAGCCTGATGCACACCTATGATACTATACAATTAATAACAATCTTGGTTCTCTCTTCCTCTGCTATTTGAATAATAAGTGATTATGACAAATGCTCACTTCCAAATAACCTCTGCTTCTGTTCCACAGCCAAGAATTACTATTAAGTGTATTTTAATTTTAATATGGGAAATCTTGTGTCACAATAAGAAAAGGCTATTTTGGCCATTTTATTTTAGCTAGGCCTTTTTTTAGATTTTTAGATTGGAAATTTAGAAGAGACAGAACTTTGATAGAAAGAAGAGAGAGGTTGAAAGGAAATGAATTCCAACATACTGTGTCCTGCACAATTATATATAAGCTACAATGAAAGTCTGCAAAAGAGGCTTCACATTGTGTTTAATGCAGTGGCTTTGGAAAGTTGAAGCCTTATGGCTCCTTTGTTGTGAATGTCGTGACTATCAAGCAGATTCTGATGGATGTCCTGCTTTCAGACAAAAATATTTTGCATGTTTGCGTATACTTCAACCATGTATTATTACAGTATTGATCTCATCTTTATACTGGCCTATCTAATCTGGGGTTGAACTGTAAAAAGCCATGGGATTTAGTGTGAAGACTCACATAAGTGTATTGTGTGTTTATCATTTATGACCTTTTGTTTGACTGGAAGTAATTGGTTTGTTTAATAATTTAAGATTTCTACAATGTATTGTTTCTTCAACTAAATGAAGTTATAGCAATATCGCTGGTAAATTTGATCCACAATTCTGTTTTTCTATTCAAATAATATTTATTTCTAGTCACTCTGCTTAGAGTTGTGTGTTTGCATTTGCCCTGACAAATTGAAGTATTTGTAGTATACAAGTGTTTAAAAAGCTGTACTAAAAAAAAAAAAATCAAACATTCATTATTAGTCCAGTCCTAGTGAATGTAACAGGCATGTTTTTGAGGAATGGACTGTTTAAACAGATGATAACCACTCCAATTTAGCTGGGAAAAGGAAAACTCCAACTTTCACTGCAAATGGAAAACAGCCACGAAATAACATCGATTTAAAAGAGAAAGGAGTGAGAATTTGTTTCCTGTTAAAAAAAAACTTTATCCATAAAAACATGCAAAAGCAATATGTTGATCTTTGACAATATTATGTTCCTTTGCTCTGAAGACATCTGGTAAATTTACAGCTATGAAAATAATTTGAGTAGGATTTTGGAAACTAACCAAACATTTGGTGCCACTCTTAGGATTTAAGATTCTGCTTCTTATGTTCTTCTTTAAAATTAACAGCCTATACCATAAGGTATGTAGGACTTGATGTCTATAGATATGTCTTACAACTATTTCAAAATAATGTACTATCCCTTATATTAGAATGAGAAGTTTCCAAAATTTCTGTCTTCCAATCTCCTTAATTGCTTGAATCAATCTTAATAAAATTGTAGTCCTTCCTAAATATTTACATAAGTGCATTCCAATTGTTGTTACTAATGAGTTCTGTAAGAAGGTTAGTGACTTACTTACCAGACTGATATATTATAGGTGGTTGCCATGACTCAACAGTACTATATTAATGTTGTCTTAAGATGGGGCATAATTCCTATATTTTCCAACTGCATAGATCAGGTTTAGTTTTGCAAAATGCAATTCATCATAAGTAACAGATACACTCAATTTTGCTTTCAGTTGCATTGGTATAACCTAATCAATTCAGTGGAGTTCAGTATTGTAACTGAGGTTAGCATTTAACAGTGCCTTCTATGGGCTCCATTACTGGTCTCATGATGTGAAGGACCTAATGATAGTGATGATTTAATTCTCCTTTAAAAAATACATTGAAGTTTTGACATTGCGCTCTTGAACAGATGAGCAAAGTAGCTATCACCCAGAACAAAATGATGGAATAACTATGCCTCATCAATTTGAAAGAGTTGAAATTCAATATGTGGGCCCAGGAAAGTATCTCCTTTTATAAGATCTTTATTTGAATGGAGCATTTGTCTTTTGATCAATATGGTGGAAAATATAATTTGAGCTACACTCTTTTTAGATTTTTACATTATAGATATTGGGAGACTGGTTCTGCAAACATTTGTGTGAATAGTTCTTTCTTAGGTTAGTGGTTTCTTTGGCTTGGATGGGACTACAGACCTTGGTAAGGACTACTTATATGAGCATTTGCAGGACTTCTAGCATGTAGTCTGATGGAATACTAATGTGTCTCAAGTCAGACAAAAAGGGGACTGTTCTCATTCAGATACAAAAACGTAACTCAGATTGATGCTAAATGAAAGTGCACATACTCAGGTGAGAGTACAACCAAGAAAAGGTATTAATTGAATGTTTGAGCTGGAAGAAGAGTATCTTCAATTAATAAATTGATTGTGAAAAGCACTTAGTATGAGGGGCCAATCACAACAATGCAATATGAAAGTTCAGTGGACTCTCTGTGTGTGCATGTGGCTTTGCCTTATATTTATGTGGCTTGTTAAAGAAATCCCAATAAAGGTAAATGTGAATTGGTAAATTCCAGATTTAAGTTTGTGCATAAAACCGTAACCCCGCATAAATTATATTAAATTCTAAACACTGTAAAGGAGGCATGCTAGAACTTTTGATTATCTGCTATCCACTAGTTTTTGTGAAAAGACATTAAATGTTTTCTATTATATAGTTTAAACTGTTACGTTGGAGCGGTGAAGGGCTTGGATACTTCAGAAACTAAACTAGTGATATTGTCTGTGTTGCCAACAAAACAAACAGTTATATTAGACAAGATGAGAGAAGGTCAGAAACACCTCCTTTGATTAAACTGTGGATGAGAAATCAGATATTATGTTCATTGATGGAAAAGGCAATTTGCACTTCACGGGCTAATGCAGAGAAAAATTATGGAATCTGGCAGACCTCTTTGGACTTCATAATGTCTGCTGAATTCCTATTTCAAGTATAATGCAGAATTTATTTTGATAAATTACTCTGGGACAATTATATATTTTAGTTATAGATTGGAATGTTGCTGATATCCTGCCATCACCTGTGTTGCACATATGGTCGATAAAGTAGCTGGGCTATTTATTTCTTCTCGTTGTTTTAAAAATTCCATCTATCAGTGTACATTCATAAATAAATCTTTTCTAAAAGGCTGTTACAAATGCTCTCAAAGGGAGTTTATAATGGAAAAAGTGACAGACCCTTAATTATGGTGGCAATGAAAGGCACATGTGTGTGTGTGTGTGTGTATACATGAGTGTGTGCAGAGAAAGGTGGGAAAGAGAATGGAATAATAGCCTGTTGTAGCAGGGTGCTGGTGCAAAACCACCTAATTAGCCCCTGCCTGGTCAGCTCCAATCAAGGGAAGCAGATTGGGGCTGATGGAAAGGCCTGATGCTGGCCTGAGGATTGGCAACACCTGCTGGCCTAACAAGCCAACGGCTATAAAGGCTGGGAGGGAGTCAAGGGCAGGGGGCAGCAAGGGAGAAGTCAGTCAGGGAGGGAGCTAGAGGCCTCCTAGCTGAAGGCTGACTCTGCCTGTAAAGCTTGTATATAGATGGACACTGGTGGTGGGATAACCTTAAGTAAATAAAGACATGGGTGTTGCACAACCCTGAAGCCTCTCTGAGCCTTACTGGGGAGAGCAAGCGGGCCCCAGGAAGAGGGTCAGGTCATGAACCCTGTTGCACCTGTTTTCACAAGTCTAGAATGACTACATAACTTCCAAGTGGAGGAGTGACCAGAAGCCACAAGTGAATTGTGTTAGGGCATTTCTAGCAAAATGTAGGTAGATTGTATATTTTGCTCTTCACCTTTCTATTGTAAATGCCTGCTAAGAGAGGGAGTGTTTAATTTTGTCAAAATGTTTTAAAAACTGTTTGTGGTCAGTGAAACTTAAAATACATCGACTATGAACATGCTGCTATTATGGCTCAGGCAATTCTCTTAATGAACCTTTGCACGCACAATTTCTTTCGGGTGACTATAATAATTTCTCGACACTACCATCCAGTAAAGATGCTATCTGAAAAGGGGTACTGTGCCTTTAAAACCGAGAGGTTTATGAAGTCAACTGATAAATCCTTATTGAATTCTTTAAAAGATAGGATTTTAATTAGGTAGTCATCCTGTGTTAGAGTTTCATATGGAACTGATAATTCGTTTCAGTTTCATGTTAATGTTGTAAGCAATCTTGGTGATTTTCGGTCTCTGACTGCAGCATTTATACTAGTTTCGTGATCTATCAGTAGGGCTGGAAGTTCAAAACTAATCTCTGTATTACAGTTATAGATATTAGATTTGTCAAAAATGGTTATCTTTAATGGGACAATATTCTGAAAATATTCATCACAAGTGAACTACCATTTAGATCAGTAATGTGTGATGTGAACACTTGCCAATCATATTTTAATAAGAGCATTACCAACCAAATCAGATTAACCTGCATGAGTTATGTGGTTTATAGGAAGGTTTATGAATGACTATGCACACCCGACAAATAAAACTTTCTGCATAGACCACCTTTGTGACTCTAAAAGTAGTAGTCTTTGAAAAAACACTGAACTGCAGTCAATCACTTCTACAGTTTTGCTCTGTTTAGCACCTTAGAATGATTTCAGGCATGCAGAAGTAGGAAAACAAAGAGTTTTACAGACTAGATATACTATTAAGAATAGTGTATTCTGTGAAACATGGTAGTTTTTGAAAAATCAGATGGGAGCTAGGTTTATTTTATTAGAAGAATGACACAGCAATATGTATTGTGTGGTGTCAGTGCAGACCCGGGTAGTGAAATATCAGTTTTAGACTGGAAATAGAGTTGAATTGAATTGCATGATCAGTGCAGAAAGAAGGGAGGCATGCATTAAAGTAGTTGTGTATTAACTCTGATGTCCACAAATGGAAAGAGTGCTTATGTTTAGTTCTGTAGTTACTCACTTTGATGAGCCTTTAAGAATAACAGTGTAAGGCTCTTCTCCTTTTTATCTTTGATCTCCTTAGGATCTGTGTAATCCATGTTTTAAAAAGGAATCCTGGCTAACTGCCCATGCAGATTTGTAAAGCTGATCAACACTGGATGATAGATGGCATAAAATACCACTGAAGAATTCAGATCTTGTCTGGAGGCGAGGGGATGGAAATGTGCTGCATCAGAGAAGCACTTATAGCTCTGGATGCATTGCTGCTATCAGGCACAGCAACTGTAAACATATCCGCTTTATGAGCCATGCAAAAGATGGAGAGCAGTAACATTTGTTTAAAGAATACAGTGTATGCAGTCCACTCAGAAGCTGTCAGTCATTTCAGGAAAGGAAGAGAAGCCTTTGTAAGGAAGCTGACTTTTAAAGGGGTTATTAGAGATAAGTCTCCTCCTAAATCAATCTGCTCTCATGAACAGGGAGGGTCATTTGGAGTATATTGAGTTTTACACTGGTTTGGTTGAGGTAATTGACTGTTGTAAGGTGTTTTCTGTTTCTTGCATGATCCTCAGTTTACCACCTACTGCTATGATTTCACAAAAGTGTAAGTGAATAAGAAATGTGAAAATAATCCTTAAAGAAAGCTAGTGTTGTTTCAGTGCTTTTCTGGAGAGAATTTGGTCATTTATACAGGGATGGATTTATGCTAACTTGGTGCTCATTCAACATGTGATTATTATCATAACTTTTTGTGAATGCGTCTTTACAAGATGCCATCATGATCCTGAAGTAATTCACAGAGACTGATTTGTAAAACATTCTGAATCAATTAAGGCTTTAATCAGCAAGCAGCAAACTTCAGATGGTTTCTGGACTAATTTTACCATCTCCCATCATCATGAACCTAAGCTGAGAAAAGAAAACAATTAAAGGGGATGTAATTATCTGTCCTGATTAGTGAATTAGAAGAGTTTGTGTTTATTCCGTCCCTGTGTAAAAGGGGAAATCTGCTTTGAAAAAACAGTTCAAGAGAGTTGCTGAAATGCTAAGGTTTTCAGTGAGAAGTTCAGATGCTTGAGAGGAAGATGCAGTCAATGACTGTAACACAAAATGGACAGCAATATACCTAGTTACCAAGCGTGGAAGAGTTTGGCCTCTCAGCGGGTGCTCTACACGATGCTATGCAAGACCTGGGTTTGAGACTGTCTTTGGTGCATCTGCTGTGCAGGATAATTGGTGTCACCACACGTTTGGGCTTTTGAAGCAGGACTTCAGTAACCATTACTTTTCCAAGCTCTCCTTAGATGGGTCACTTCAAATGACCAAACAGTGATAGTCTCACAAAGGCCCACATACTTGTATTTAAGGCTGTGCTTAGCAGTGCTGGGTAAGAAATGGTGGGGCTAAATACATGTCTCAATGATCAGGTTGGCAACCAGCTGAGACATACCCAGGGTACTATCTTAACTAGTGAGTGCTTATGTCACTCTTGACCTCGGGTGATCTTTATGCTGCTTTGCCACTGTAGTCTCCAGTTCCGGCCTGCTCACAAACAGCCTCCAGCATGCAAGTCACTCTCAGCTTGGTCTATGTGTGAGCTGCAGTCAGCCACACCTAGGATCTTATCTGCTTATACTGCAGGGTGACCTCAACACACCCCAGTCCTAGATTTCCCCCCAGAAATGTGTCTTGTACTGCCCAGCCCTCTCCTGGACAAAACAAGCTTATGCAAAGTCCATCGTTTTATTAATAGAAATGATATGCACATATTATTTTATCCCAAGTGGAGTTTCCCAGACACTTCAATTCAAATACACTGGATTAGATAAAACAATAAAGCAAGTTTATTAACCACAAAAAGATAGACTTTAAGTGAATACAGGTAATGAGGTGTAAAAGTCAGAAATGATTACAAGAAAAATAAAGATAAAATGCAACTAGTGCCCAACTTAACGAACTAGGTTAAACTCAAAGCAAAGTTTTTTTTCTCACTGCATGCTATCAATAGTCTTATTGGCCAAACTTCTTGGACCAGGGCCCCTTTCCCAGTTGAAGGCTGCTCCCTTTGTTCCTTCTGGTACAGTAAATCGATGGACAGAGAGAGAGAGCATGAGGAGGAGGAGTATATTGGTGTGTCTTCCCTTTGAGAAGTATTTCCATCTGGGAGCATGGCAAAGGGCAAATGGTGGCCAGGAATTCCATGCTGTTTCTTTGCTAAAATGTAGATTTTTTTCCTACTGCCCCCTTTCCTTCTAAAGAATAGCCACTTCTCCGGTAATGGCCCTGTGACTGGTTCCCTTTGGGGTATCATCTAGAAGTGGGGTACCACTGAGTTCCCCTGACCCACCAGCCAGGGCTCCCTTTTACACTATGACAAGCCATCAAGCCCTCTCCAGGCTCCAGTCTACACTTTCACCAGCACACATACAGATAGAGACACACCAAGCTGCCATTACATGCAGACACTCTGACCAGCCCCTGCATGGGAAAGCTCCAGCTAGGGCACCTCCCAGTTCCTAAGGCATGCATCCCTTCTGGAATATAAGCCCAAAAGTATACCATCTTGCACTGCACAGGGAACTGTACACTGTAAGCTCATGAAATTTGTCCCCTCCCTCAATGTGGAGGGGAATATGCAACAGCTTTCTGCCCTAAGTTATGATTCCCACACACTGGTTTTAGATAAAGCAAAAACAAGTTTATTAACTACAAAAGATAGATTTTAAGTGATTATAAGTGATAGCAAACAGATCAAAGCAGCCATTACTTGGAAGTCTCCCCAGGGGAGATAAGCATGGCCCTTCCCTACCCACTACTAGGCTGAGAACATCTTGTCTAGTGGGTGTTCCCCAGATGTAAACACATTTGAAATACAGATACATAGTCAATATTCCTAACTTCAGATACAAAACTGATACATGCATACAAATAGGATGATCATATTCAGCAAATCATAACCTTTCCAATGACACCTCACATGCCTTGCATAAATACATCATAATTATATCATACTATAATTATATCATACTAATATCACTATGAAGACTATGGGGTGCAGTGTCACAGGCTCATTGACCTTGTTTACACCTGGCTGAGGCGTCAGCTTGCTGTATGTCTTTGAGGAACTGGTTTGGCCACTCCCCAGACATGGAACATGTTTTAGGGCTAGTCTACACTGCACTTTAATATGGCTTGTGTAGTCGCGGCGGAGCACTCCACCAGCAACTCTAAAAAAAACACCTCCATGAGGGGCGCAGCTCCCAGCGCTGGGGCACTGTCTACACTGGCACTTTACAGCGCTGAAACTTGCTGCGCTCAGGGGTGTGTTTTTTCACACTCCTGAGCAAGAAAGTTGCAGCGCTGTAAATTGCCAGTGTAGACAAGCCCTTAGTTACACCATATGGTGGAATCTTCTAACTTTACACACAATGTTGCCACATGTCTTTTACCAGGACAATAATGACCAGCAAATTATGAGTTTTCAAATGATACCTCTCAAGGTCTACTTTGTACAAAGATTATTACAATAGTGGACACGAGTACATTCTGTCACACTTGCCCAACCTGGGATGCCAGGTTCCTCCTGCAACCAAAATTAGTGATTTTTAAACAAAAATTTGATAGTTTATTTTTGAGAAGGGCTTGGAAATATGATTTGGATAATTGTTTCTTGAAAGAAAAATTCAAGTTTCTCGGTAATAACCATCATGAAGATCAAGTATCAGAGGGGTAGCCGTGTTAGTCTGGATCTGTAAAAAGCAACAGAGAGTCCTGTGGCACCTTTAAGACTAACAGATGTATTGGAGCATAAGCTTTCGTGGGTGAATGCCCACTTCGTCGGATGCTCCAGTACATCTGTTAGTCTTAAAGGTGCCACAAGACTCTCTGTTGCATCATGAAGATGTGGCTAGAAGAATGGCAACTACATCACTGTGCATCTTGTTCAGCAAATGTGAAGGGTCCCATTAGAGATATGTGGTTAACAATAGCTGGGTTCCTCTAGTCTTGCTTTTTTCATGTTATCTCAGTTCCTGGCAAATTGAATTCTTAAGGTTGGATTGTGGCATTTCAGGAGCCACTTACCTTTTCGGGGCACTCTGCAGCCCATTTTGGTGCAGCCCCAAAAGCTCTGAATTTAAATAATGGGATCATAGTGGACTAGGGAAGCCATCACATCATAGAGTGCATCCCTGCAAGTGCAGGGTATATTTGTAGTCCCTCAGTACAGGAGATATTGAATTCACACTGTATGCATACCTGTGTACAATGGAAAAATAATACTGAGGTCTGGTCTATACTACCCGCTTGAATCGGCGGGTAGAAATCGACCTCTCGTGGATCGATTTATCGCGTCCCGTTGGGACGTGACAATCGATCCCCGAATCGGCGCTCTAACTCCACCAGCGGAGGTGGTAGTAAGCGCCGCCGACAAAAAGCGGCAGAAGTCGATTTTGCCGCCGTCCTCACAACGGGGTAAGTTGGCTGCAATACGTCGAATTCAGCTACGCTATTCACGTAGCTGAATTTGCATATCTTAAATCGACTCCCCGCTGTAGTGTAGATGTACCCTGAGATTTCCCTCTTACACTAACTCCCCTCCACATGTCCCACATCTGTAGCTTTTTTTCTTTGTTTTAAGATTTGGGAAAATTAAACTCTCTATTTATCTCTCTTCCCCCTCTCTCTAAAAATCAGAAAAATATCACCCACTTTAAGTGAATCCAGACTGTGGAAATCAAAAATTCTTTATACTTTGTGGCCTGCCTAGACAGGACCCATCTCTGTATTCCTTTTCAGTTCTGTTCCATTTCAAAGGCTTAGCACCCCTGGCCTTTGCACTCCCAACTCTGACACTACCAAAAGACCTGAGATTTTTTTTTAATGCAGTCCTGAGGGAACAAGACGTCCTTAAAAGCCTTGAAATCAATGAGGCTTTGGCACATATGGAGCAGCTTGCTGGGTAAGGTCTTTAATGTGCAGTCTGATTCCTCCATGCATCTGCCACAAACTCCTATGCCAGACAGCTGCGAAGTATCTAAGGCCAGAAGAGGAAACAAGTAATGAGTCTAGAAATGGTCTGTGTATTCATGGAAGGAGTTAGGGGAACAGTGTTGGAGATTTCCTTTAAAATAGGAGAAGAAAAATCTGTGATTCTCTAGGAGACTCAAATTATCACTCCAGAGCTGCTTGTTAATGTGCTGCAGTTGGTACTTGACATCACATGGCACTGGAGCATGAACAGTAAACATCACACCAACATTTAATCACACCCCTTCTGAAGTGGCAACATTGTCTGAACTGGCCTAATGCAAGAGATGTAGGTAGATTGGTAGGTGGTGGTGTAGAAGTTACGCAAAGGACATTGACCCAGTTATCTACTGTACGAGTCATTGGATAATCAGGTTGTAGGCATGGTGGGAGAAAGCTTAGGAACATATCAGAGCAAATTCATGGTCTGCTGCCTCCACCAGCAAAATTCCTATGAGTTCAATTGTGGGAGGCAGAAAAAAATGTGAACATACGTATAAAAAGCATTGTTATTTATGAAAGGGCTCTGTAAACGAACAGGAATTAATAAAGAATTAAGCACTGAAGGGTACATGGGGTCCAGGCACTAGCAACAAAGATATTTACAGTTCATAAGTGAAACTCCACAAAAAAGTATGTTAGCTATGTGTCAAATGAACTGATAAAACTGAGGTAAAGACAATTTCACTTGTGTGTCACTTCTGTTTTGGCCTTTGTAGAATTTTTTTAACAATTTCAGTTTAAATGAGGACAAAATGTAGAAATTTCAATTTACTGTAAAATTTTCTCTTATACCCTGGTGTTTGTTTCTGTAAAAAGACTTATACTTCTCTTACTGCTTTTCCATGGCATTAGCAGGGTTTTTGCTTAACTGAGAGATAAGTAATAGTCTGCTAGGAGATGATATTTATCCTTTATATCTTCTCAGAGCTGATCAGAATCCACAGATTGCATAAAACCTCTCATAAACCCCCTTTTTACAACTCTAGTGTAATTTCTATTTGAATGTTTAGCAGAATGTTAATCCTGACATATTTAGCTGCCACGATGAAGGATTGCTGCTGCATTCTGTGCAAAGTTCAGAATAAATGCCCAGAAGTCTGGTGAGTTATAGGTCATTTACAGTAATTAGACATAAATGTAATCAAGTAACCTCAGTATTATCCAGCAGGAATGATAACCTTTATTGTTTATTAATGAACAGAACACAAACCTGTCAACAATCACTGATTCTGAAAAATTTGCCACATAATTTATTCCAATAAATGGTATCTGTATAGAGAGGATGAGTCTCTTGATAACACTGGGGTTATTAAATACTATTGAGCAAAATCTTCAGTGTAATGAGATTAAAACTGTCTACATAAGGAAAATACATTTTATTAAAGAAGAGAGAAAGAGAGAGGATTGCATTAAGATACACATTATCAATGTTGACTTTATAGTGTTGGCGACACCCAATTAATGGCTCACTGGTTTTTTGAGACTTAATTTACATTACTGTTATATGAATTAAAAACTCAATAGATGTACAAATACCAAATAATATCCTAACTGTCTGCTAGAACACAGCCAGTACAAAGACCCAACAAAGTTCTCATTTATGCAGAATAACACACGTTCAATTTTAATCATATTGTAATTTATGCTGCTTTAATGAATATATTTGGCTTTCAGAACAATAAAACTGGTTATCACATTATTGTAAAGGTAATGATCGATGCTGTTGTCTGCTGCATTTCACTTTTCAATTAGGAGGATCCATAATGATACATATATGTGAGAGAAGTGTATATAGATTCCCTAACAGGGCCGCCCAGAGGATTCAGGGGGCCTGGGGCAAAGCAATTTTGGGGGCCCCTTCCATAAAAAAAGTTGCAATACTATAGAATACTATATTCTCATGGGGGCCCCTGCGGGGCCTGGGGCAAATTGCCCCACTTGCCCCACCCCACCCCCCTCCCGGGCGGTCCTGTCCCTAAAGACCTTCAGTTTTGCTATTCACCTAATTCAGTATATTATCTGCAATTGATGGGTTATGCTTCTTCTGGTAGGATCTGGAGTCCTCTTTGAACACCACCTTCTCCTGCAGGCGCAAGAAACAACTGTACCGACATTATTTGCCTCTGTTACCTAATTCAGCAAGATGAAAAAGTAAAGTCTGCAGTGTCAGTGATCTGCAAATAAAAAATAAATGATGCTATCAGGTGCATACGAGTAGCTGGTAGAAAGGGAAATCTGAAGTCTATTGACTTTTGTCATTAGTGAATAGGATCATGCAAATTGTGACTTGTTCTGTTTCTGGAATTCAGGCTGTAGAGTAATTTACTTTTTTAAACAAGGGAAATAGAAAGCAATGTGTAACCTTGTGGAACAAAGATTTTCCCCGCTGAGAAGCTCAGATGTGTATGGGCATGTAGAAAACTCTGCCCAAAAGACCGTCTCTCTGCTTCAAGAGAAAGATTGTGGTTTAAGTAAGTTTTCAAGTTAAATTAAAAGCTATAATAGCACAACGCCTGCTGCATTATTTTTAGTTCCTTTTATTCCTAGTGGTAAGAAACGTAAAATGCTATTAACATTGATATTAAAAATGCTAGGCAGGGTTTATTGTCCCCATGATAGTACATTTTCAAAATGTATCTTTTGGATTTGTTTTAGACCATTTAGCAATTGTGAACAGTCCTTTCCTAGTATTCTTGTCACTTGCTTTTCCAACCAGGCATAGCTTGTAAAACTGTGCACTCATTCAGTAGCTCTGTCACTGTTGAGACTTCTATTCTATGAATACATGCTCATGAAGCAAACAAACGTTATTGGTGAGTCTTTTGGGGAGACTGGGGGAAAAGTCATGCTTTCCTTTAGAATGTTTTCTGTGTTTCTCAATGCAGGCATGTTTAGTGTTTGCTGTATGGAGAAGTTTATTGCGTTCTAGAGAGGTAGAGCTCAGATTTCTGAAAAATACCCTAAAATGCTGCAATATAAAATCAGGGCCAGGTAGAGGGCGGCATAGTGGCTAAAGCGGGACACAGTGCCACGCAGGTTTGACCCTGTAGACAGAAACAGAGAGACAGACAGGCCAAATTTCATTGGCCTTGCGACCTAGCACACAATATTGCAATGCCACTCAATTTGGCCCAGCCACCTCTTCATAGATAGAGATGGAGGGGTGGTTGGGTCTAGGGAATCAAAGCAGGACAGTCCTGCGAAACTTGGAACTGTTGGGAGATCTGGAAAGGGATTAACTTTCTTGTACAACATTTTACCAGTTTGTTTTGCTCAGTTTTCACTTCCTTGTAGGCTTCCAAGGCTCTGGATGTTACATAAGAACATAAGAAAGGCCATATGGGGTCAGACCAAAGGTCCATCTAGCCCAGTATCCTGTCTACCGACAGTGGCCAATGCCAGGTGCCCCAGAGGGAGTGAACCTAGCAAGCAATGATCAAGTGATCTCTCTCCTGCCATCCATCTCCACCCTCTGACAGACAGAGGCTAGGGACACCATTCCTTACCCTTCCTGGCTAATAGCCATTAATGGACTTAACCACCATGAATTTATCCAGTTCTCTTTTAAACTCTGTTATAGTCCTAGCCTTCACAACCTCCTCAGGTAAGGAGTTCCACAAGTTGACTATGCGTTGCGTGAAGAAGAACATCCTTTTATTTGTTTTAAACCTGCTGCCTATTAATTTCATTTGATGACCCCTAGTTCTTGTATTATGGGAATAAGTAAATAACTTTTCCTTATTCACTTTCTCCACATCACTCATGATTTTATATACCTCTATCATATCCCCCCTTAGTCTCCTCTTTTCCAAGCTGAAGAGTCCTAGCCTCTTTAATCTCTCCTCATATGGGACCCATTCCATTTTAGTTGCCCTTTTCTGAACCTTTTCTAGTGCCAGTATATCTTTTTTGAGATGAGGAGACCACATCTGTACGCAGTATTCGAGATGAGGATGTACCATCGATTTATATAAGGGCAATAATATATTCTCAGTCTTATTCTCTATCCCTTTTTAATGATTCCTAACATCCTGTTTGCTTTTTTGACCACCGCTGCACACTGCGTGGACATTTTCAGAGAACTATCCACGATGACTCCAAGATCTTTTTCCTGACTTGTTGTAGCTAAATTAGCCCCCATCATATTGTATGTATAGTTGGGGTTATTTTTTCCAATGTGCATTACTTTACATTTATCCACATTACATTTCATTTGCCATTTTGTTGCCCAATCACTTCGTTTTGTGAGATCTTTTTGAAGTTCTTCACAGTCTGCTTTGGACTTAACTATCTTTAGCAGTTTAGTATCATCTGCAAACTTTGCCACCTCACTGTTTACCCCTTTCTCCAGATCATTTATGAATAAGTTGAATAGGATCGGTCCTAGAACTGACCCTTAGGGAACACCACTAGTTACCCCTCTCCAGTCTGAAAATCTACCATTTATTCCTACCCTTTGTTCCCTGTCTTTTAACCAGTTCTCAATCCATGAAAGGATCTTCCCTCTTATCCCATGACAACTTACTTTACATAAGAGCCTTTGGTGAGGGACCTTGTCAAAGGCTTTCTGGAAATCTAAGTACACTATGTCCACTGGATCCCCCTTGTCCACATGTTTGTTGACCCCTTCAAAGAATTCTAATAGATTAGTAAGACACGATTTCCCTTTACAGAAACCATGTTGACTATTGCTCAACAGTTTATGTTTTTCTATGTGTCGGACAATTTTATTCTTAACTATTGTTTCGACTAATTTGCCCGGTACAGACGTTAGACTTACCGGTCTGTAATTGCCGGGATCACCTCTAGAGCCCTTTTTAAATATTGGCGTTACATTAGCTAACTTCCAGTCATTGAGTCAAAATCGTTTCTAATACTCCTCAAAACATGTAGAGTAGGCTAAATCATTCGGGTAATAGAAATAATGCCCAAGTGACTTATGAACCAACCACAACCAACCAATCTAGTTTGACATTTAAAAAGTAACGTGATAATTTGCTATCAAATTTTCAGTCATCCTAATATAATATGTGTGTGTGTATGCATGAAATTTACTCATACATTTCTGACATTTAATAAAATTGCTCTAATTGTTTGGACATTTTGCAAACTTGGGAACATGTAAATTAGGATGCAAAAATTTGCTACAAATATTTCTGCAGTTAGAAATTGAGATGATTCTGGAAAATTAACCATCTCTCCGGTGTATTTTTTTTTCCACCTGGTTTAATGGAGTTTTCAATCAGCCTAAGTAGATCAATCAGTAGGTGCTTTACAAATTTAAATAAATAAGGTTCCCTTATATTTATTTATTTATTTATTCTCTTTCTTGAGGTTTATTGCAGTTATGATTACCATCCAGAGCTCTGAGTGCTTTTACAACAGTGATTAAAATAGTCACCACAGATTATAAAATAATATGCCCATATAATTCTAACTCACCAACTAATAATGAACATTAGATTCCTGTTACACCATATACCCTTCCTCCTCCCCAAATGTTTGATTAAAAAGGGGGTCTTTGAAGTGTGTGTGACGTTACACTCCATATTCTTTATGAATATATGCTTATGAGATGGATATGACATAACTGAGATATACTTTATGCAAGATGGCTCATGTAAGATATAATTGGAAAGGTTATGATTTACTGAATGTGATTATCCAATTCGTATGCCTATATCATTTCTGTATCTAGAGTTAGGAATATTGACCATGTATCTGTATTTCAAATGTGCTACTTTAGGTGTCACCCACAACTAGTCCTTCAGGCATAACAATGAAAAAGTCAGACTGTGCTGTTGGCCTGTTAGGAAGAAACAACAGGACTGTGAAGATACTCATCTCTCTCCCTTCTGGGAGTCCCTGGGACTAGCTGTGACAATACTAGGTCAGGTGGTCCTGCCACCTGGTACAAAACCCTAGCTTGGACTTCTAGTAATTTTCCACTCACAGGACGGGGAGGTCAAGTTTGGAAAATAAAAGGCTTCCTGCCTTATGTAAATTCTATTTAAGGCTAGGAGGGAAGGCATTCCAGACTCTCCTCCATGGCCTACTCAAGAAGAAGGACTTCTGAGAGAACCTAAAGGGACAAAGAAACCAACCTGAAGAGAAAGGCAGGGGTGAGTCAAGACTGAGACAGGGATCCGGTCTCTAAGAAAATAATTGGAACTCTGAGCTATAGAAACCCTGAATCCTGCCTAAATTCAACATTTAGGGTGAGAAATTACATTTTGTAACCTGTTTCTTTTGTGAATCAAGCTTAGTTTGCGTCTTTTGTTTTATTTGCTTCAGGGCCGGCTCTAGGCACCAGCAAAACAAACTGGTGCTTGGGGCGGCACATTTTTAGGGGCGGCATTCTGGCGCGGGCGATGCCGCCCCTAAAAATGTGCCCTGACCGCCCTAACTCACCTCCGCTGCTGCTGCTCGCGCACCACTGTTCGCTCTCCCTCCCGGGAGGGAGGGGGAGATTCCGAGTGGCTGCGGCACGTGAAACAGCTGATTCATGCACCGCGGCCACTCGGGATCTCCCCCTCCCGCCCAGGTTTGAGAGCCTGGGAGGGAGGGCTAGCAGCGGCGCGCGGATCAGCTGTTTCGCGTGCCACGGCCGCTCGGGATCTCCCCCTCCCTCCCAGGTTTGAGAGCCTGGGAGGAAGGGCGAACAGTGGTGCGCGAGCTGCAGCAGCGGAGGTTTGAGAGCCTGGGAGGGAGGGGGAGATCCCGAGTGGCCGTGGCGCACGCGCTGCTTCTCCCTCTCCCTCCCTCCCTCCTAGGCTTGAGAGCCTGGGGGGAGGAGGCAGGGCTGGGGATTTGGGGAAGGGGCAGAGTTGAGGCAGGGCCGGGGGTGGGGTAAGAAAAAAACGGGGAGGGGGGGCGGCCAAAATTGTTTTTGCTTGGGGCGGCAAAAATCCTAGAGCCGGCCCTGATTTGCTTAGTAAGCTGCTTTGTTCTGTTTGCTATTTCTTTAACCACTTAAAATCTGCCTTTTATAGTTCATAAACTTTGTTTTGTTTACTATTAAACCAGGTTTATGTAATTTATAACTGGGAGGAGCAAGAAGTTGTGCATATCTCTCTTCCAATTGAGGAAGAGGTGAAATTTTATGAGTTTGCGTTGTGCAGCTTTTTGTATACAGTGCAAAACCATATACTTTTGGGTTTATCTCCCAAACGGGGTGTGCATGTGAGTGCTGGGTGAGACTTTTCACACAAAGCTGACTTCAGTCTGTGACTGAAGCTGGGTGTGGCCCTACCTGTGTGTGTGTGTGTGTGTGTGCGCGCGCGCGCTGCAAGAGACCAGAAAGCCTAATTCAGTAAAACAGGGAGAGGGAATCCAGGCTGGTGGAGCTGGAGAGGCTCAGTGAAACTCCAGTACATCAGGTGGCATCCTGGATTGGGGGGGCGGGTCCAACCCATCACAGTGTGTCCAAAAGGTTAATGGAGCTGTGTTCTGATGGGGCAGTTGTGGATCTGTTTGAATCACTGCATGAGTTCCAGACCCAGGGGCACTCCCAAAGAACTCCTGACTTGCAGTCCTCAGCAGTTATGGGCAGCATGGTGTGGAGGGAAGTTTGACAAGAGTTCTGTTTCTCTTTCTCAATGGCGCTTGTGGGATGGGGAAGGCGGGGCGTGTTTTTCTTGCTTTGTGTCCTATAGTTTAATGAGCTATATCATATACCTGTGGTTGGCAAAAAAGGTGTGGAGGGAAATTACAATAGTACTACTACATGTTTACAGTAGTGTCTAAAGTCCCCAATCAAAATCACAGTCCCATTGTGCTAGGTGCTGTACAAACACATAAGAGACAGCCCCGTCTCAAAGAACTTACAATCTAAATATACCTAGATGTACAAAGGATGGGAGACGACAAGTCATATTATCCCCATTTTACTGTGACAAAGTGAGGCACCGAGAGATTAAGTGATCTGCTAAGGTCACACAGAGAGCCTGTGGCAGAGTCTTTAATTGAACCTAGATGGATCTCTGGAGTCCCAGGCTAGTGCCTTAAGTACTTGGTCAGAAATGCCCTGCTTTTCCAATCTCAAATTTCATTGTGATGTTGTACCTTTGCTCTCCAGTTGCCAACCCTGGTTATTTAAACTGGATTTCTTATGTGATGTTACCTCATGAAAAGACTGGAATGAACTAGAGAAAGGCCAAAGAGGCAATGTTTGGCTCCAGATAAGGTTTAGACGAGGGTATGGGTTATGAGTCCAGCACAAAGCTGGCACTGAACTAGATTTCAGTTCAGATTTGATAGTGCTGAAGTCTCATGCTCTTATCCTGAGATTTTGCCCCAATGTGATGGAAATCTTGTGAAATGAAGTTCTGCCATCTTGAATGACAGAATCTTACAAGAAGAGTAATATTAATGAGATTTCAGCAATTTCCGAGACAGAAAATAACATTTTCCTGTTTTGGATCCAGAGCAGAAACATAAGATCAAAAATGACCAAGGTTTTGACTTTTAATCCCCCTTCTTCCAATTGCAAAGGGATTCAGATTCAAGGTTCCTGATTTGAATCCTTATCTAGTATTTAATTTCCAAAAAAAAAATGTTTATGGGCTCATATATAAAGAAAAAAGCAGAAATAAGAGGAATCAAAATGTAGTTTGGTCACTTATATAGCAACATCCACAGTAAGATTTGGAATTGGCAAAAGCAGGATATTTCAGACCCAGCAATACCTTTAAGAATCAAATTAGGTGGATTGAGTGGGTTTTACTGGATGGAGGAAAAGTCCTCCTTTGGAAGGATTACATATTTTGGGTTTATTATGTAATTCTGGAAATTTGCTCACAGATGGGGTGGATTTAAAAATAAATCAAAAGAAATAAATTCTCTTCACACACTTTTATGTTCTCCTGCTGATAGCCAGTTTGATTCTTCAAACCATGAGGAATTGGTAGGTTGAAATGAAATAAAAGGAAACAAATTAATGTTTAAGGTTTCTGCTTGCCTGATAAAACAATGAGAGAGGAGCTTAAGTCCACATCACCTATCCTAGCTTATTTTTTTCTCTTTGCAGTATAGTGCTTATTTAGGGCCAGCTAGTGGTCCTGGAATCCCACTTCTCAATATAAAGGTAAAGCATCCTGAAAATTATATCTTGCAGAGGTATCATCATGCCCTTTGCATTGCCATGCTGCATTGTGATGTCAATGACCCTTGTGATGAGGATAAATTTGGCCTAGAGAACATACTGTTAGACGTGGCAACACTGCTTTCCAGGGCCGGCTCTAGCTTTTTTGCCGCCCCAAGCAAAAAAAAAAAAAAGAAAAGGGCGGCCAGACTGCCGAAGCAAAAAAACCAAAACGGCAGCCGCAGGGAGCGTGTGGAGGGCGGTCAAGGCGGCTTGCAGAGAGGTGAAGGGTGCGCCTTGCAGCTGGGCGAGAGGGGCTCCCCCCTCTGGCCTTAGGGTGCCTCTCCCGGTCAGGCAGGCGAAGCCCCTTGGGGCTGCAGGAGGTGCTGGCTCAGCCACTCCTTTAAAGGCGGCTCGGCTGGGTCGGGCTTAGAGTGGCGCGGGAGGCGGAGGCCTGTGCAGGTGGCAGGGAGTGGCATGTCCTGGGGAGCCCAGCGGCACGGTGAGCGACGGGGATCGCTAGTTCCTGCCCCCCCCCCCCCCGGGCAGGGGCCGTGCCCCCGTAGGGGGGGGCTGGGGCTGGCGGGGCGCGGGGGGCGGCCCGGGGGCTCCAGAGCGGCAGACCGGGCTGCCAAGGAAAAAAAAAAAAAAGAACCACGGCAGGGCGGCCGGAATGCCGCCCCTTACAATGTGCCACCCCAGGCACGTGCTTTCTCATCTGGTTCCTGGAGCCGATCCTGCTGCTTTCACACTTCTATGTTGCATCATGTATATCAATTATTGCTGGGTTTGCCAGGTGTCCGGTTTTCGACTGGAAAGTATGGTTGAAAGGGGACCTGTGCAGCATCTGGTCACTACTGCTGACCAGACACTAAAAGTCTGGTTACCACAGTAACTGCAATCGGACTCTGCCGCCGAGAGGGTTGGAAGAGCAGCTGCTGCTGCCGGATATGGAGGGATCCTGACAGTGCACGGCGTTTGAGGAGTGGGGCCAGGATCTGGACTCACCACCATAACAGCCCATCCTACCTTCTCAGCCTCTCGGGGCCCCGGCTCTTTCCAGCCCCTTACTCCAGGGACTGATCTCCCCTCTGCCCTGACATGCCCCAGGTGGGCAGCCAGGCTCTGCATCAGCACCTCCCAGCCCAGCTCTGCAGGCAGCATGTGAGTCTCAAGGGAGAGGAGTGTGAACAACTTTGGGGGGAGGGGGAGCAATGGGGGTGGGGAGAAGTGAGTGACGGGGGAGGGGCACGTAGTGTCTGGTTTTGAAACACTGGAAAGTTGACAACCCTAGTTGGTGCTGAGAACTCTGGATGCTCCCCTCTCCCTAGCCATCTTGAAGATGTTCTGATTAAATCTGAACAATATTTCCATTTTTTTCTGGGGAAAACTAATGCAGATTTGTCTCTTCCTTCTGTATTCCAAGAATGGCGCTTCCTCCCCTTGTCACAGGGATTAACGTTCTTTAATAAATAAATACTCCTTATTCCTCACTCCAGGAAAACACCCATAAATGAACGACTTGTCTGAGTAAGATGTGAGCCAGGAATACTGAATAGGGCTTATAATAATCATAGCAGAAGTTTTTAAAAGGAATCCATTGTTCTAATGTCAGATCAGGGGACTCTGACTTTTGTAATATCATAACAGTTAGTTCTCTCTCTTTCTCTGCTACTATGCAATTATTTCCCTTATTCCCCTTCTACATTGCTGGAACAAGCAGAATTGGAGGTGGAGAGAAGGCTACTGTTTGTAAAACCCCTTTTGTTTCACATTTTCAGTCAGTGAGCTGCTGTCTGGTTTTAACTCTAAGCTGGAGAAAGACTCTAACCCCTTTTTTGATCACCCGTAGCCATCCTGCCTCCATTCATGGACAGAAGCCTAGGCTTAGTCTTGTTGTTCAGCTGATAGCTTTCACAGTCTCTTTGTTGTCTGTGGTTAATGTACCAAATTTCTTTTCCACCCCCTTAAACAAACGTTGCCAGGCTTGAAGTGCTTCTCCTGCTTGTAGAAAAGTTATAGCCTGGGATGGAGCGTAACTGTGCTCTGATTAAAGTGATTAAAACTATATACAGCATGCATAATTAACCTTTGCGCTGGCTGTCATGGGGAGCTGATGCATGGAGCTGATACAGTATCTATCCATGGCAGCAGGCGTATGCTACATGACCATTTTTTTTTCCTGGAGAATTTTAATCACTTGAGATAAAGAGCCAGGAGAGAGAGATCAAGGCTGTATTAATCCTCTCAATGGCTTTATAATTTCCCCACTATTCTGCTGCTGGTAATCAAGAAAAATAATGCTGCCTTAATCCTGGATGCCAAGGTCAATCATCCCTGAGCATTTTGATAGTAAGGATGTCATTATGAAAAGTTTTTTTAATGAACATAATTTCCCATGCATGCTTTGAGGGCAGGGATGTGTATGGGGATTTCATACTGGTCGTGCTCTAAAAATCTAATGGAAAGGGTTCCCCTTCATCCCTGTTCCTGGTGAAAAAAGTTAAAAAAATAATTGGTCTGTTTTGGAAGTAAATTCTTAACGTCTGGTCAAGGCGGCCACATTAGGCAATGAGCATTTGGAAGGTACAGTGGGAGGGCAACACCAGGCAGTCAGCAGGTGAAGAGAGGCAGCAGGAAGGCTTTTTCCAGGTGATCAGCAGGTGGACATGGAAGTACAAGGATCACAGTAGACAGCCAGCAGGAACATAACACTACTTAACATTAGTTCCCCTTCCTGGAATTCTGCCAAGCTTCTGCACAGACATGCAATGACACTTTAGAGCCACATGCTCCCTTTTAAGAATGTGCAAGCTAACGATCTTTTGGGTCACTGCTGCTGGTATGACCTTGCCAGATGGACATACAAACTGGAGAGAGGCTGCTGGGTCTCAGAATCCTGTTGCCTGGCTTGAATCCATTTTATCATGACTTTGGAACGTAGGAACATTGCAGAGGTCAGGTTTCCGCTGTCTTTAACTGGCACTTAATGAAATGAATAAAGTGCAAAGGGTTTTTAAAATCTGTTTTTCTAAAAGCCTGTATTCTGAATACTTAAAAAGCCTGCAGTGTAAATTATATTATTTACCATGGCATTTAATATAATCCTACAATAACTTCAAAAATATAAAGGAAAAGAAGTGTCCATCCTTAAGACTGAGTACTCCCATCAATTACAGTAAGTAAAAAGACAGACATGGGGTTAGTGCTGCAATTATTAGTAATATGGAATGCATGCTTTAAGAAAATAAGTCTATTCTCTTGGTTTTGGTTCTGGGTTATTTTTAGACACAAAATATTCAGTTTGGAAAAAGCTATTTTGTCCTTACAGCTCAAATTAATATGAGGCATTATTAGGGTGATTATTCCATACTCCCATGTCTCACACCATTGGTCGAAAAAAATATTCAAGCCCCACCTCTAGAAATATCTGTTGTCACAGATCGCTAGATCCTGGCCTTCTCTCAATTTCACCAAGGTCCTAGCTTAAAGTCAAAGAGATACTAAAAGAAAAAACGGTCAATGTAGAAGGGATCTTTGGATGCAAGTGAGGTAACTTAACCTCTGGCATCCAGACTCAAATGTATCCTTAACAGTACCAATCTCATTTACTGCTAGTCTGAGCATGAAACAACGCTCATCATTGTAGAAAAATATTAAATGCACTAAAAAATATACCCAAGTAAAAATAATATTAAGATTTTGACTTAATCCTACAAAAGCCAGGAAATTCAGAGTAAAGGCTTCTCATTCCTCACCTCTCACTACTATGTCTATTGTTATTGCAGCCCATATATTGTCTATGATCACATATTGTTCTCAGACTCTAGCAATACCTGGGCAGACGAGTTAGCTTCCTCGCAATTGTATGAAATCCTTTATCAGGCCTTTCAAATCCAGGCCATTGGGATTCAGGTGCCATCAATTCCTGGAAATACAGGAATTTTGTAATAATGGCCTTTTGTAATTTAGCACTTTCATAGGAGGATGCAGCAAATTCATGATGAAAGAAGCTACTTGGGATTTAGCCATGGGATTTAGGTAAGATGGTGTCACAGAACTTAGATTCTCTAGAGACAATGCACATTGTTTTATCTTGAATGTGGAAGTTGTTGGGCTTTTTATGGCAAGATGAGTTATACAATCTAAAACATCATTTTTCCCCCCCACAGAGAAATGACAGGGTTTTCTAGGGGCACAGCCAAGAAAGTTTTAATAGCTTTTCTGAGTGATAGTTTGGTTTGACCAAAACAAATGACAGCCTCTCCATACAATACTTTTTGAAACCATAATATCCTATAAGAAGATAGTATATTAAATGAAGCCAATTCTAATCCTTGCTATTCTGTTTGCTGAAGTATTTGTAGAACCAGCCTTTCCCTAAAATATAGCCTGTTTTATTTTTAAATAAGATGCTTTCTGCGTGCATATTGCACAGGAAACCAAATATAATCTTTTTGTATGTCCGCCTAATTGTATTTGTTTCTTTTAGAATACATTTGAGGATGGTGCCAATGACATGAACATAGACATGGATATCCACATTAGCACTGTCTAGGATCACATGTCGTGCGTATAGCAATTAATATACAAAGAAACACAACAGGTTGTTGCAGTGGAACCCAAAATGGGCTAGGCACTTTCCAAATTTATAGGAAGACGCAATCCCTGTTCCAAAGAGATTACAGGTTTTTTAGGCTTTTTTATTTTTAACTGAATAACAATTTTTTAAAAACTTACTTTTTTTTCTTCTAGATGCCTCCTCTTGGTCTCACCTGTAGGAGCACAACTACCACTGAAAATTAGGACACTTATTTAAGAACCTAACTTCTGGAAGAGGTTTGCCTCAGGCCATAAATGCCAGTTGCTCATTAATTCCCCAGAAATGCCGTGGGCTAAGGTTGTTATTGCTAATCTAATTCATTTGTTTTGTTATTAAACAAAACAAAAAAGAACTTGTTACCATTTTCCCATGGAGTCCTCATTTCTTTTGAGAACTTCAAGGATAATAGTCTGAATATAGCACTGCTGTGGTATGAGGATTTTCTAGATAATTAATATACATTCCAATGGCCAGTCAGGTTTCCTTTCCTCAGTTCCAACCTGGAATTTGGGTTATAATTAAGAGCTAATGTCATTGGAATAGAACATTGTCACCGGATAATGGTCTCCTGCTGCTAGATAAATGTCAAGGCAAAGCAAGAGATATTTCTGAAATAAAAAACATCTATGGCTATGGCATTATTAAACCAAGTAAGTGATATAGCAGGAATTATTTTGTCAGATGAATGCAGATGCAGAATGGTTAGCTATTCATTGTTCCATTACTGACTTGCCTAATTTGGAGCAACTAAAAGAGCCAACTTACTGTATGCTTCAGTAAAGCAGACGGCAGGTGAGCTATACAAAAGTTTTGTTTTTGTTTTGTAAAGGGAAATATTACTTTAATAACCAACCTGGTTTCTGACTGTCTGAAGTTTTTTTCTTTTAGTTTCTAGCAGTGAATAACTGTCAGGTGTTCAACATTCTGAGTGTCTGACTTGAGTTGAGTTTCTGGTTGTTCTCTCCAGGGCCACCCAGAGGATTCAGGGGGCCTGGGGTCTTCGGTGGCGGGGGACCCGGCACTTCGGCGGCGGGTCCCGGGGCGGAAGGACCCCCCGCCGCGGGTCTTCGGGGCATTTCGGCGGCGGGTCCCGGAGCAGAAGGACCCCCCGCCGCTGAATTGCCGCCGAAGACCCGGAGTGGAAGAAGCTCCGGGGTCCGGGCCCCGTGAGAGAGTGGATGAATCCCTATTCAGAAGAGAATGAGGCCTCTCTAACCCAATATAGTGTTTTCCTATTGACGCTGCATCCGAAAGTCTGCGCTCCAACAGCCCAGATGTTATCTGCAGCAGTCTGTACTAAAAGCAAAAAGGGAAACAAAATGAGACATGCCCTGCAGAGTAGTTATATTGGCTAATTGCACTAATAGATACAGTGGATTTTACAAAGGCTTTTGTGGCCCAGAATACAGGGCACATCACTGAATAAATCAATGGCAATACATTAATAGACTACTGCTCAATTCTTCATTCACTCAATGAAAATCCTTGATAATGACATTTTGTTCAGTATATCATTTCAAAACAATAATTGTTTCACCACAATGGCAATGGCTTTGATAAATTATACATGAATGGGATGCTTGAAGTTAGACTATAGATTTGATTTGGGGATGTCCGTATTCATGGACAGGATGGTTCTATTTGTACTGTATGTTGGTACTAGAGCATGAAAATTTGAGTAAGAGGTTTGCAATTTAAGACCCTCAACAATATAGAGTAGTAATTCCAAAAACGACAATGTCAGAGGTACATTTCAAAGATTTGTATCTTTTTTTACATTGATATCTTTGTGTATCTACTGTGAGATAAATTGTGCTTCATTTATCTTCTCAGTATATGTGAAAGTAAAGCTGGAGTAGACAAACTCTGATGTGATCTGAAATCTGAAACAGTTAAAGTTTGCTTTGAACTTATTTAGCACTTTTCATCCAAGGATCCCAAAGCACTTTACTATTACTAATATTAATAATTATAATAATACTTAGTTCTTATATAGAGATTTTTATGAGTGTCTCAAAGCACTTTACAAAAAAGGTACATATCATCATCCCAATTATCCTTGTGTTACAAGTGGGGAGATGGCGATACAGAGTGGTGAAATGACTTGCCCAAGGTCGTCCAGTGACAATCAATGACAGAACCAAGATTAGAACTCAAACTTCCTGATTTCCAGTCCCATGCTCTTACCACTAAATAAAACTGACTCCTAAATACAAAGATAGTTATTTTCTAGACTATCTAATAGTTTGTCCTCAAAAATGAATCTCTACTGTAGAGGACAAGGCAGTGTGAGTGGTGAGAGGGGAGAGAACATATCAGAATTGGTCAGATGAAAGCTCGTGACAAGGATGAGGAAATGGAAATAGAGAAAAAACTTAAAGGCAAGTTCTACTAACATTGAGATCATTTTTAGTGAAAGATGAACAGGTGGTATCTTAGATCACATGAATTGTGTTCTTTCTTTTCCTCTCCCAACCTGTAGCAGGGTGGTCACCCCGCTCCAGCCCTGAAGGGGTTAAAGCAGCCCTGGAGAGGGCCGCAGCTGGGAAAAGGCTGATGGAGAAAGCAGCCACAGCTGTGGCCAGATTAATCAGGGCCCCAGCCAGTCATTATAAGAGGGCAGTGGGCCTGAAGCGAAGATTCTCTCTCTAGCTTTTTGGGAGAGAAGGACCTGGTTGCCTGCAAGGGGACAGCCCAGAGACAGGCAAAGGCAGCAGGTCCTAACCCTCCTTGCTGATGATGAGTGGTTTACAGACTGCAGTCTGCCCCAGTGAGTGGGGGCTAGATGGAGACTGGCAGTAGCCACTGAGGCAAGGTGGGGATAGAGTGTTGGGGGGTTCCCCTGGGTGGAGAGACCCAGATTGTTGGTTATTGCCAGGGGCAGAACTCTGTTGTAGAGGGGCACCGGGGTCCTGGAGGAACACAGGGGCCAGCGGCAGGCGAGACACTGGCCTGCAGAGGGCACTCCGGGCTGGAAGAGCTAATTCCCAGGACAACCAGCAGGAGGCACAGTGCCGGTGAGTCGTCACCCTGCCACACAACCCTTAAAAAATTTTAGTATTTTGAAAGGGGCCTCCCTGCGATTTTTATATTTTTCTTTGTTACGCCAACTCTAACCATACTAAACTTTTCCACAGTGTGTGGAAGAGTTCTTATGGGCATAGTCAACTTTGTGTGTTAATGTCACAGGGCCAAATTCCACATTCACTTTCACCTGAACAACTTCATTAATGACCAATTAAAGGAGTAACTGAAGGAAGAATATGGTCACAGACTTGACTGCAGGTGTAAAATATTTTATTGTTGGCATTCAGAAGATCCTTGGCCATGTTACATTCCCTAGTGTCCACTAGAGCAGCAAACAACAGCACATCACAGACAGTGCTAAAGAGAAAAAGTGGAATAGATTTTGCCTTATTTTCCTTAATATAGCACAAGAAGCAGACAAATCTTAATAACAATCCCCTAGCTTTTAGGCTGGGAACAACTATTTTTTTGTTGATACAGAATCAACCTATTTTAGGTGATTTGTCTGGCAAAGAGAATGTTTATTAAAATCAGCATGTTTTCAACAGATATTAGCAGCAGTTTATTTTTAATGTATTTTGCAATTTTTTCCATCACTGGATTATTTTGATTAGTTCCCAACAAATGTAGGAGAAACAAATATTACTAGTTCATCGTGGCACTCAATTTATCTGAAAATGCAGCTAGTGCATAATGAGGCTTTTTTTGGCAGGATCTAAGCAATAAATTGGAATTATAGGGAAGATAACATAAAACTGAAGAATAAAATGTTGGAAATTAGGTAATGGGAAAAGAAAGGAGTCAATGCCCAGAGAATTTATGAGTGCAATTCTCAGTAAGGTTAACAGGAACTGTTCACATAAATTTCCCCCACATAACAATGCCAAGAGACACCCCAAACAAATTACAGTTGTGAATAAACAACAGGATCGGTACAGAATGTGATGCAATGTAGGGGAGTCTGATTTCACTTTGACTTGCAGGGATTTATATGCAGGGTTTTGTGATTATAAAAAAAGGTGAGTGAATGTAGCACATGCATGAGCAAGAAATTAATAAGCATGGTTTGAGCCATGCATCTTGCAGATAAACATTCTTCCCATACATAGCTCTGCCAATGCCCCCGAGTCCTAGCCTGCTGAATTCCCTGTTATTCCACTTGTAGGCCATTCTTTAATAGAGAATGTCTGTTTTGTCAAATTATCACATGGATTGCTGAATGCCCCTTTCACAAGCTTCTTTCTATTCCACCATAACCCCATATCCGTTCCACGGTCACCTGTTAGATGTGGTCATTTAATGGATAAGCGGGGTTACTCCACAGTGGTCCAGACTCCCTAGCCTGTCACAGATTTAAGAGAGGGGGTTATTTTAGTGGGTGGGGCTGCAATTCTAATACTTCTCTTTGTGCCAGCTAAAGAAGAACAAATAGATCCTTCTGTAGAGAATATGCTTCGCTACTGTGCCTTCAAGAGGTGCCTTGAGCAAAGTCCCTGATAATTATATTTGTAATGTTTATATACAGGCCAAACATGATAGCGGAAACAACAAAATAAAAAGTGAGAAATGCTGTACTGAAAAATAACTAAAAGGCTTGTGTGAGATAGGCAGGATGCTTCAGGAAGAGGCAACGTGTAGGTGGAGGCATATGAGGTCATGTGCCCCTCCAGATTTGCTTCTTGATGAGAACTGAGCATGCTCATATGGACTGAGCATGCTCAGTAAGACTGGTAAAGCTGTCTGCCCTCACTCTGCCTCCTCCCTATTGGCAGGCACAGGTCATCTCCGGCTAGAGTAGCCAGGTGTCTGGTTCTGGTCAAAAAGAGACCCTGGCGGCTCCAGTCAGCACTGCCGACCAAGCCATTAAAAGTCTGGTTGGGGTGCTGCATGGCTAAGGCAGGCTAGTCCCTACCTCTCCTGCCACTGCGTTGCACCCCAGAAGTGGCCAGCAGCAAGTCTGGCTCCTAGGTAGGGGGACCATGGGGCTCCGCACACTGCCCCCGCCCTGAGCACCAGCTTTGCACTCCCATTGGCTGGGAACCATGCCCAATGTGAGCTGGGGGCGGTGCCTGTGGGCGAGAGCAGCGCACAGAGCCTCCTGGCTCCCCGCCTAGGAGCCGGACCTGCTGCTGGCCGCTTCTGGGGCACAACACGGAGCCAGGAAAAGCAGGGAGCCTGCCTTAGCCCTGCTGTGCTGCTGACCGGGAGCCACCCAAGGTAAGCACGTGCCGCAACCCTGAGCCCCCCCCAAACGCAGAGCCCCCTCATCCCCGGCCGCATCCCAGAGCCCTTACCCCCTGCCTCAACCTGCAGCCCTTTTCCACATTCCAAATCCCTCAGCCCCACCCCACCCCCAGAATGGAGCTCCCTCCTGCACCTCAACCCCTCATCCCGAGCCCCACCCCAGAGCCCACATCCCGAGCTGGAGCCTGCACCCCAACTCCCTACCCCAGCCTGGAGTTCCCTCCCACACCCTGAACCCCTCATTTCTGGCCCCACCCTGTAGCGCTCACCCCCAGTTACAGCCCTCACCCCCTCTCGCATCCCATCCTCCTGCCCCAGCCCAGTGACCGTGAGTGAGGGTGGGGGAGAATGAGCCACCGAGGGAGGGGGAATGTAGTGAATTGGAGATGGGGTCTCAGGGAAGGGGTGGGAAAGGAGGCGGGGCCTCAGGGAAGAGGCGTGGCTAGGGTGTTTGGTTTTGTGCGATTAGAAAGTTGGCAACCCTATCTCTGGCTTCAGGTGTGTCTATACAGCACATAACAGCAAGCCTTCTAGCCCAAGTCAACACTCAGGCTAGTGGAGCTCATGTTAGTGCTTAAAAATAAATGTCTATACAGTGCCTTGAAATTGTGGCTCAGTCTTGAGCTCGTGCTTAATCTCACTTCCTCCCTAGGATTCAGACCCTTAGCTCCAGCCTGAACCGTAACTTCAAAGCGTGGTCTATGCAGCTATTTTTGGAGCGCTAGCATAAGCCTCACTGGCCTGAGTCTATTGACCTAGGCTGGGAGGTTTTGCCCCTGAGCTGTGTAGAAATACCCCTGATGCCTGATTCTCCTCTCCTTTACATGAGTCTAACTCAGTAGGTTTCAATGCAGTACAATTCTCATTCAACAGAGAATGCCTTTTCACTAGCAACTGACTCTTTGCATGTCTGTTGATTACAGAGAAGTAGTCTTTTTGAAATAACTAGAGCCTGCTGGTTCCTAGCTCTACAGATGAGAACCAACACCTGGATGTGACTCCGCTGTTTGCTCAGGAATGAGTGTAGATTCCAGAGCACCTCTATAATAATCTTTTGGGTCACTACACTCAGGAAGTGTGCTGGACCAGCTGGAGATTTCATATACATTTTCTTCCAACGCTTCATAGACCACATTGAATTAAAGTAAGCAGGCCCACCAACAGAAATTCCAGGCCCCACGTCCAGGGCCGTCCCCAGGGGAGGCGGGGCCTGGGGCAGAAGTGATGAATCTGTCACTTCCGGGACTGCCTGCACTTGCCAATTGCGCCAGTGCATGGGACCAGGAGCAGTCTCAACACCTAGGAGCCCTGCGGCCCGTCTGGGCGATTTAAAAGGGCCTGGGTTTCCCAGCCACCGCCGCAGGAGCTCCTGGGCCATTTTAAATTGCCTGGGCCCCTAGACAATTGCCCCTCCCCCCCGCCCCCCGGTCAGCGGGCCTGAAAGTAATGAGAAATTGTGGGTAGGTCATCAGCTTAGAGGAAAGCTCACAGTCTCTAGATGAAAATAGTAGGATGTTTCTCTGGCTTGTGTGTGTGTGTACGCATGTGTGCAGGGAGCAGAAGCGATTAATCCAAGAAGACCCAAAGACTTTGTGCTGTTCTGCTCACTACAATACAGATACCTTAGAGGGTGGGTGTTAGCTTCTGTCACTTCATAAGTCCTTTCTTTTTCCTAAATCTCCATCTTCCTCAGGTTTATTTTAAGCTAACTTCCTCCATCCAGGTTCCAAGTTTCCTTAAAAAAAAAAAAAGTGGCAAGGCGACAGCATTGACTGTGCTGAGAAAGAAAGAGCTGTGTAGAGCTGGGTGTCACCAACATACTGATGGCACTGTAGTCTGGGCCACTTCAAAATCTCCGCTAGTGATAGTACAGTGTTTAGAAGCTGAATGCAAAGTTTCCAGTCTCACAAGAAGTAATGGAATACAGCATTTAAAATTATAATAGATCTGTTTTTCTTTGTGTTTGGAGAAGGTCGGTTAGTGTTGTTTAAGATGCTAGTAAGAGGGTACAGAAAGTGAACACCAGAGCAGGGGAAAAGCCACAGGGTGAGAGACAAAGGGATGAGGACCTTAGGAAGCATGCAGGCTAAATAAACCACAGATCAGAAGTAGAACTGAAGAGCAAAGAACTTTGCTGAGTAAAAATCAAGGCAAGACAGAGATAGAAAAAGACACAGAACTGCAGAAAATATCTGGCTGAAAGGCCTGCACAGATGAGATGGGATAGATTGCAAACCCACGAAGGTCTCTGACCATCTATCACCTTCCTTCATCATTCTGGCCAGCAATCCAGGTGAAGATAATTTCCTTCTAGATAATACGGTGATTTGTGCCCTAGGTAGATTAGATTGGATAGATTTTTGGTCACATTTTTAGAGCTAGGTCACTTTATATGTGAGTGTATCTTGTACTTCCCACTGCAGAATGCACAAAAAGCATGTGGCTATTAAACTAGGGTGGTTTGTAAACAAAAAATATACAGTATATGTATTTGGACACTGAGGAGAAACAAAATGTTTGGGAATTCTCAGATCAGAAAAGCAACAAATGAGAACAGGCCATTATGTGACAAAACCTACAGATGTCCAGAATCCCAGTTTCAATGAATCCTCAACACCATCATTGGTGAAGATCCTGCTTACAAATTCTTACACATAGCCCTTGCTATGAACATTCATAGATTAAACTAGACAGCTCCTTTTCTAGTTTTACTTCATCTTTGCTGTGTTTGCTCCAGGGGCCATCTACATTACATTTTCTAAGATTTAGAGAATGAGTGAAAAATTACAGAACATGAAGCACCACAGAAATATTCTTTTAAGGTGTTGATTTTATGAAAAGGAAGAGAGGAGAGATTGAACTTTGGTTCAGTTATAACTGAAACCACAGTGTTCTTCAACCTATAAGCTTTTGAATGCCTTTTTGACCAGAAAGTCAAAAACTGTGGGTTTTTGGAAAAGTTGTTGTTGAAACATTTAAAACATTTTAATATTTCTTATCCTAGTTAGGTTTTTCTGTACATGGCAGCTAAAAAAAGGGGGTATAGTGAATTACATTAAAGACTAATAGATTTATTTGGGCATAAGCTTTTGTGGGTAAAAAACCCATTTCATCAGATGCATGGAGTGAAAATTACAGACCTCTGAAGAAGCGGGTTTTTTACCCACAAAAGCTTATGCCCCTATTAATCAATTAGTCTTTAAGGTGGCACTGGACTCCTCATTGTTTTTGTGGATACAGACTAACATGGCTACCCCTCTGATATAGAGTGAATTACATTGATGTTAAATGCTACAGCTAAATGCTCTTTTTTGCAATGATATTTGTCAGCTGTTTAACAATTCATAGCCAACTTTAGGGGAGTCTAGGGAATGAACTGAAAAAGGATTATGTACCCAATAGAACTTACAGGAAGAATTTTAGGTGCATAGAATATAGTTACTGTAACTAGACTGTGGCCAGGACACCAGAGTTAATGTACTCTTGTAAAATGTACAGTGGGATTGAAGTCAGGAGATCTCAGTTTTATATCTCACCTCAAAAATGGTATCTTCTTTACCCTGAAAGTTACTAACTCCATTATGGGGCATTAGTTCAGTACAGACTCAGAGGGAAAAGTGCCAAGAATTTTTGACATACATAATTTTATATTAGCATCAAAAGCCTTTAAAAATCATTAGTTTATTTATAATTGAAAAATTGGGATTCTGCTTTTCATGACTTGTACTGATATGTGTAGGGTGTGATCAAGCTATTCTGTAACATTAAACGTTTAATGTTTTTCTTGTTAAAATTAAAATAAATTAAGAAAATGGTTAGGATATCCAAGAGGTATTTATCTAGCAAAAGAAGTGAAGCACTGAATTAACCTCTTGCACTTTCCTTAAATTGAAACACACAAAACTAGTAAGCTCAAAAGGTGACCTATCCTCTGTGTTTTGGGTTGACGACATACATGTGAGGTGTGGCTTGGTGTGAATGAATTCTTCCCCTAACCCAATGACTTTATTCAAAGTTGTTCCTGTTGTTAGATACTACTAAGCATAGAAATGGATAAGAATCTACCTCTTCAAAACATTTCAGGGGAGAGTAATCAATTTCAGAATACTAGCAACTCTGGGGGCACCAGGGGCAGTCACAGGAAAAGAAAGTGCCACATACAGCCCCATGATTGCAGAGAGAAACTGTTGTTGTTTACATATGTGGAGGACCAAGGGGAGTTCAGTTTGTTTTTTGAAAAGCAGGCTTTGCAACCTCTATTTTGAGAAATGCTGTGTGGACATTAAGAGATAATTATTGTTTTGAGGGAGGTCAATTTTTTGTTTTACCAACTTTGACGGTGTCTTTTTAACTCAACTTGTATCTAAACAATGCAGGAGCGTAATAAGAGAGTATAATGTTGCATACCATATGTGCTACTCACTACTAAGGGATTTTACTACCCAGGACAGTGATAGTCTGAAATGCCCTAAATACACTGTAGCAATTGCATTTAGTTGTGGATGTTTTCATGCTCAATAATTGAATTGATGCCATTCCTTGTATCCTGGGATCTAACTTTACTTTTTTCTTTTGCCCTTATGTCTTATTTATTGATGGGAGGCAGAAATTAACTGTATCTTTTTAAGTACTGGTACCCCTAGAAGAATCTGTGATACATGTCTTCTACATATATTACACGGAAAGCATAAATTTACAAATAAATAAGGGCTAGGTGCACAGAAATGAATAAAATGCTTTCACAGACTGAAGAGCGGCTGAGAGGAGTGTTAATTTTTCTTGAAAACAGTGATTGAAGAACTATTTCTTTCTTTGCTGTAATGGAATGACAAACTATATGAATGGTTCTTTGGCACTGTGCTGCATCAGCAAACGGTCTTCATTTGATTTTCTGTGGAGTGTGCAGGGCTTTGTGTGTCTGTTCAGCAGCCCATGTGCAGAATCACAGGGTTATTTTTTTCTTACTTTTTTTTAAAGACAAACAAAACCAAAATAGACTCTCTTGCTATGCTGTTGCCTTACCCTAGCACAATAGTCTATTCATGGCTGTCTCTTATCAAAAATGTTGTTCAAGCAGAATTAGATGCACCCAAATTGCTGTGTGCCTACAAAGGCATTCTGTATTTACCAGTGAATTTGACTGTGCTAGTAATATATCTGCATGTTATAAAAGCCAGACAGGGTCATTAAAATACAAAGCTATGGAAATAAATGTCTGATTCCTTATTTTTTACATAACATAAATGTGTGTATGCCATGTACTGTGTGTATCATGTCACCCTGATCATGTATCACTTTTGATGCCTTGCTCTTAATCATTTTTGCATCCAGTCTGAAATAGCTCTCCTGGTTTTCAGAATTCTCCACAGACTTGCTCTATTGCATCTTTCTGATCTCTTATTCATTTCTCCTCCCAGTTTTTCTGTCTGTGTAGCCAGTCATAGAGAAGTGGGGGAAGGGAGGGGAAATGCTCGGGGAATTTTGCAGAAGCCTATGTGCATTAAAAAGCCACCATTACCCATAGGATTTAGTGGCACCACAACTAGTAATAAAAAATCTTGACCTGGCTTTCTGACATCTCCTAGTGGATGTCTAGTGGTCAGCTAAAGCTTAGCATGGCTGAAACTGAGCTCTTAATCTTTACTCCCAAGGTCCTTTCTCCCCAACTCCTTTCTCAGTCACTTGAGGTTACTGTGGTGATAGTCTCTCAATCTCTATAACTATGGACAACACCAACATCCTGCCTGTCACTGAGGCCTGTAAACTGGGCATCATTTTTTACTTGGTCCTCATATCCAGGCTATGTCTAAATCTTGCAGAATTGGTCTGCATCGCATGACATTTCCTAACCATCCACACAGCTAAAATTCTTGTCCAGGTTCTCATAAACTCATGTCTCAATTACTTCAATATCCTTCTCTCTGACCTTAACAAATTCAGTCTTGCCTTACTCATAGCCATCCATTCAGAATGCTGCTGCAAATGTTTTCCTAGCCCATTGCTTTGATCAAGTCACCCTTCTCTTTGCATCTTTCCACTGGCTTCTCCTTCTCTATAGGATCAAACTGCTTGTTTACTTTCAAGGCCCTTCATGGTCTATCTCAACCCTACCTGTACTGTCATTTGCTGTCAAGATGTCGACTCTCCCCTCCAATTGGCCATGATGCCAGCCTCCATTGCTTGCTTGTTTAATTTTCTAACAAGTGCCTTAACGCTTTCTTCCATGCTGTCCCTCACATTTGGGAGGAGCTCTCTGTAAACATCCACAAACCTAACTCATTATCGTCAGGGCCGGCTTCAGGCACCAGCTTCTCAAGCAGGTGCTTGGGGCGGCCGCTCCAGAGAGGGGCGGCAGGTGCAGGTATTCGGCGGCAATTCGGCAGACAGTCCCTCACTCCGGCTCGGAGTGAAGGACTTCTCGCCGAATTGCCGCTGCAGATCGTGATCGCGGCTTTTTTTAGATCACGATCGCGGCTTTTTTTTTTTTTTGGTTTTGGCTGCTTGGGGCGGCCAAAACCCTGGAGCCGGCCCTGCGGCCCTGATTATCGTCCTCAAAACCCTCCTTAAAATTCTCCTTTGCCATCATGCCTACCAAAACCTTGACAATGGTTAGGTTGCTGGTATGCTAAAAGCACTGCCATCATGCTGACCTATTGTGTCATTGTTTCCTTGTACTCCCCTGTCTGTCTATCCATCTGTTGGCTTTTGTCTTATACTTAAATGGGCAGAGGAACCATCTTTTTGTTCCGCATTTGTACAGCAGCTAGTGCACTGGGGTCCTGGCCCATGACAAGGGCTCCTAAAAATAATAAATATTATCTTTGATCAGCTTTCCTCTGTGCTTCATGTCACATTTTTCCATATTGATAGAGGGAGAAATCCTGATTTATTTATTTATATTTTCATATTGATGTCTTTGAGCAAGATAATAATGGTGAACTAATAACATATGGGTCAAGTTTGCTGGAATATAACACATCTGAAGATCTGGATATCAGTGGGGGCCTATTTCCTCACAGCTGAAATTCTCTTTGGGAGCCTTAAATATTAGCATTCTAGAAATGAAAAAAAAAATTTATTCAATTAATTAAATAGTACTAGATTTTAGTACTGATCCAAAAATAATGTAATATCAGTATAGTAAGCTATAATGTTTTGGACCATTACTATAGAATAATACCCAAATTATTAACTACTCACAAACTGAGTTACTGACACCAAACGCAAATCTTTGCAAAGATAAGGAGCAACAAAGGTCTAAAATGATTTGCTATGCCCCGTCCATGATGAAGTAATTAGCCCTAATGTTTTGCTGTTTTGTTTTGTTCTTAAACTCTTTGGCAGATCCTTACTAAAATATAAATATTAAAGTTAACATTTCAAGAAGAGAGTTAACATTTCCAAAATAAATAATTGGCTCTGGAGGGTCTTGCAAATTGTACATGTTTAGTTCTGTGGCACAGGAAAGCACCTGTATTGAAAAGCTTTGTTATTATTATTTTTTAAACAATCCAGACTTTGATAAACTGCCCTGTATCAGCAAAAAAATCCTAAAATATCAACATTTGATGATGTGAAAACTTTGTATCACAACATGGCAACAGTCTTGTCCCAGAAGGCAAAAGCCATCACCACATTTTGCGTTTATCCATGGTTTTTCAGCAAAAGTGCAGTTGGTTTAAAAAAAAGTGTTTTGTTGGTTGCACTTAGATTGAAGTGCATGAAGATTGCAGGGTACTATTGAGTATAATAGTTTGTCCCTGGTTATATTTTTTTCTGCGTGATAAGTAAGGGGTTGGAGATATATTGAGGTCTCACATCTGTGAAAGAGGGAAAGTCTATGAGGAAATGTTTACTATCTTTGGTTCCTTTGCTGTACAACTTACGTATTTTATTTTATTATTCAATCTCAGGACAGATTTAAAATATATATATTTGGTATTTCAAACACCATACAGTCTCCCCTGGATTACACAGTGGCTGGTTGTAAATTAACATTTTATATGATAAATAATTATTTTGCTACATTGTAATTATAATTTTCTTATATTGCCACCTTTCTTATGTTTGTAAAAAATTGTTTAGAATTTGGCTGCATAGTAGATATTATATAGTCCAACATCATATACACAGTCTTGAAGTTCAATGTATTCCATTTTTTTATAGGGCATAAATGGATAGAACCAAGTGAAGACTTACATGAGAAGTATCTCTGTAAGTCTGCAATGCCATGGAATGATTACAGTCAGCTCTGATTTGATGTCAGAATTATTGATTTCCAAACCTCACAATCTAAGATGAATTTACTTAATTCAGTGAGACGGAAAGAAGGGTGTGTTGGGGGAAGAAAATCACAATGGAGTAAGAGACCAGGAAAATGGCAGAAGTACTATGGACTTGTCATTTATTGTTTTATTTCTTTTTGTAATACTTGTAGTTGTGCATGTGCCTAGAATACAGATACCTCATTTTAAAAATCCATAACAATAAATAGTACAGGGAGAAGTATATTTGGGGGGGGGGAAGCAAGGCTGACATTCACCACCAGCATAAATATGTGTAAAGCCATTGACTTCCAATTAAGCAAGTGATTGATCAGGCCTAGGGAGAGGGATGATGGCAGAAAGGGTCAAGGGGAGATATACAAAGATAAGGGGCACAGACTGAGGGAAACAGAACAGTGGTGGGGACATATAGATGTAATAAATGGTTCCATAGGTTGGGATGCACAGGTGAAACAGGGTGTCCTATGTATATGCAACTCTTTCTCCCTCCCTCTGAATCATAAGTCATTGAGTCACTCATTCTCCACAGATCTCACCTATAAAGAGTTCTCATTATTTTAGGCTGTGATTTAGACTAAATCTCATCTACCATTTCCTTTTCACATTCCTATATTCTTCCCTTCGCCTCTGAATGTAATTAGTATCCAAGACAGCTCATCTGCAGTAGTTAATGCTTTGAATTTATCTTTTTATTCTACTCCTATCACCTTGTTGTTTTGGCTTGCAGTGTATATAACTATTTCTCTAAAAGCAGCAGAGAGTCCTGTGGCACCTTATAGACTCAGATGTATTGGAGCATGAGCTTTCGTGGGTGAATACCGTTGCGGATGCATCCGACGAAGTGGGTATTCACCCACGAAAGCTCAGGCTCCAATACGTCTGTTAGTCTATAAAGTGCCACAGGACTCTTTGCTGCTTTTACAGATCCGGACTAACACGGCTACCCCACTGATATTTCTCTAAAGGGTTTTTACTTTGATCTCTTTCTAAAATATTTTATGATGCTTTATATGAAAGAGCCTATATAAAAATAACATGCATTGAATGGAGTGTATATATGGACACAGATAAACTATGAGGTTGTGATAGAGAGTACCAACAGAAGTTTGCCAATTTAAAGGAATTTTCATGCTTCTATAACTCACATTTCTTAGATCTAAAAACGGAAAGATTTTCAATTGCTCCATACCAGCATCTAATTTCTTTGCTGTTTATAAAAAGGAAAATTAAAAAAAAAAATTCTAAAGCATAGAAGTTCAAAACCTGCTGCTGTGAACACCTAGCAACCTTTTACAACAATACTGTAATTTCATAATGATTTTTAGCTAGAGGACGAGTGATGTGCATTTGTAACAGCCAAATTGACACGATAGAGTGTAACGGCTCCAAAAGAGCTATTATAGTCTTTTGGGTAATTAAAAGCTAGATGGAATATTGACAAATGATCCATGCAATCTGATTGGCTAATTTCTTTGCTTTTTGTGGATTTAAATCACTTTTGACCATTTTATCATTTTTTCTTGTGGGTTCATGTTGTTTAAACCATCATGAAATCATATTCAGACCCAATATGTGAACTGAGCTGTCAAACTTTTGCTGTTTTTTGTGTATTCTATATGTAATTTTTGCATCTCAAGCCATATGTCACACTTCTTATGGGCAATGGTAATGTTCCACTGAGCTGACAGTGAGAACATGTATTTTATTTAGAACTTTCTAAAAAGTATCACACAGATTCTCTGCCCATTCTGCTCCCTTTGCACTGCTCAGGTAGGGAGCATAGACAGATTGCATAGATTTTCCCCTAGTATGATGGAGTCTCGCACTGGGCATAGGACTGGCATAACTGCCTCCTATTCCAGTCTTCCCACAGGTCTCAGGGTGTTTCAGAGTGGAGAAGAGGCATGGCTAAAGAACACTGGTCTCCACCTGTCCTCAGGTGGTGAATGGTCCCTTGAGGACCATTGCTCTGCTACCAGGCTCTTCTAACCAGTATCTCATGGCCTGGCTGGACAGAAAATCAGAGAGATGTAACTGGCTCCCTGACTGCCCCTCACCCCTTTACTGTCCTCAGTTTGGCCCTAAGTTACTACCTAAAACTGTGTATTATTTGAGTTTTAGTGAGGCCTCTGGAGTTCTGTGGCACTTCGGAACTAATTTCTGCTGCTGCATTAGTGAGGGTACAGCTGTGTTTTATAGGTTCTGCTGCATTACTCCTGCAGTGAGGAAGTGTGCCTACACATTCCACTGTTGCAGAGTACAGGAACTGTTTTTAATCTTTTATTTAAATAGCTTAGATGTATGTTTTCAACTTTCTCAACTCTCAATTAAGCTTTTTAAATAAAAGATGAGAAGACTGAAGAGTGCCAGTGTATGGTACCATGGGCTCCTTAGAGGACATGGGGCTTTTTGGAAGAAAAACGAATGATTTTAAAACATAAAATCTGCTTCTTACCATACCGTTATTATTGCTTATTGAAGCATTAGTGAGCATCTCCAAAACAAACAAAAAGAGGGACAGGGTGCAGTTACGTATGGAGTGGAATTTAAGTAAGGAGGAAGAATTTGCTCATTGATGCCAGATTAAAGGCATTTCTGCAGTCCTCCATTGATTAGACAGTATTTCCCATGGCCACAGAATCGGGGTACAGTATAGGCCCCGAGGTTTTGTCTCCTTTCATGTATTATTCTGAACATACTTAAACCTTAAAATAAGCTCTGCAATGCTGTGCACAAATTATTTCTGGTATTATTCATTCTGCTGCATCCTAAGGGTAATCCATTGTGGCACAAATACACTCGTATGGATTTCCACCAGTTTTTCCCCTTTGGACTTCTTCTCCCATGAAGCATGCAGTTGTGGCCAAAATTAGCCCAAGGATGACTCCAGTCAAACAAGATTTTCTTCAAAACCCATCAGACCTGCTCCTAAGCTGCACATTGAGCAAAGCTCAGATGTGCCAGGTTTCACTCATTTGGAGGAAAAATCCCTAATTTTGAATGACTGTTATTATTTATTGAATACAGTCAATGTGATTAGAGTTGAATAAAGATTAAGGAATACATGGGACCAGATTTTCTGCTGGAGTGAATTGATTTAGCTCTTTTGAAGTCAAAGAAGTTGGGCCTGGCTGAAGATCTGGACCATCAAGTAGTTTGTGGTCTGAAAACCAGATTTTCAAACCTGTTCACATGCACAGATACTGTCTTGTGCTTGAGTACAGGAGTTTGCTCTGTATTCCTAGACTAAATTCCCACTGTTAACTATTTTTCTTTCTTTAAGCCCTCTAACTTGGTTTTGATGCAGTCTATAGTGTTTCATTCAGAACCATATTGTATGTGGCTCCATCTAACTAGCTGAGTCCATAACTTTGTACAGTAATTAGTAATGATTTTCCACATACACTGCCATGATATTTTAATTCCAGTAGTTACTCTAATTCCTTCTACATGCTTTATTTCCCCCCTCTCTTGTGTATGTTGCAAAGCTTTTTGTTTGGAGGGGAAGGGCAGTCTCTCTAATAAATAGCCCTCTTCTCTTGTATTTCAGGCTTTGGAATCTTACTATATGTAGCAGTTGTAATTTTAAACATCTGGCTGGTGATGCAAAGAAGCCAACTGCATACACTCAAGTAGGTCAGGACCTACAAGTTCCAGCCTCTTAATCTGACCCTTGACAATGCTTCTGTGGGTTGACATTCACTATTTTATTTTTTTCTTATCTTCTTAATTGCAGTTGTAGTGTAAATCTATCTATGAACACAAGGGGTTGAAGTAAAGAAAAGAAATGCAGCTATTCCTAGGTGCTTTGGCTCTCAAAGTAGCTTCTCAGCCCTATGGTTGTGTGGAATCAATGCCACTGATAACTTTTCGGTCATATGTCGTTATAGTGTTGAGTAGGAGCACTGAAAACGTTTTAAAAAACAAAAGCTTCAGAACTGTGATAATGTTGACATATCATTACTATGATTGACATGATAAATAAGTCAGGTCATAAGGAATAATGCAGCAGTAAATCCCTGGCCACATGAACTTCCTGAGGGGAAAAGGGGTCTATTAAATTTTCTGTATAGAAATTGCAGTCAATGGTGTATAAACAATGTATTCTACAGCAACCTGTCCATTGCTTAAGTTATTGTCAGGAGTTGTCACATTTCTATAGTGAGACGGGGCAAGGCCAGATGGCTATAGTTAAGTAGTGAGGAACAGGTATGTTAGCCCCAGGCTAAACAAATCCCTGGTACCTGGTACCGGGTGTCTTGATTAACCTGGAGCAGTTGCTCCAGGTTAATCAAGACACCTGGGGCCAATTAAGATCCTTCTAGAAAGCAATGGAGATAGCTAGGTTGATTGGGACACCTGAACCCAATCAAGGGCTGGCTGGAACTAGTTAAAAGCCTCCCAGTTAGTCAGTGAGGCGAGTGTGTCAGGAGCTGTAGGAGAAAGCTGTGCTGTTGGAGAGACTGAGCAGTACAAACCACAGCAGGCACAAGGAAGGAGGCCCTGAAGTAAGGGTGAAGTGGATCTTGAGGAAGTGGGGGCTGCTGTGGGAAAGTGGCCCAGGGAATTGTACGTGTCCTGTTTCTAAAAAGTCAGCTACCATAGCTGATACTATTAGGGTCCCTGGGCTGGAGCTTGCAGAAGAGGGCGGGCCTGGGCTCCTCCCTTTGCTCCCGATTAATCACTGAGATCGGGAGACAACAAAGACTGTGCAAGGGAGCGTTGCTTCTCCTCACCTCCCTTGCTGGTTTATGATGAAAATGGCTCAGTAGGCTGTGACCCTTGCCTCTAGAGAGAGAAGGGCTACGTGGAGGGTCACAGTGAGCTTCTGAGGCTAGCGAAATCTGCCAGGAAACACGGGACCCACAGAGACAAGGACAGAGTTTTGTCACTAGTTATTAGAAGAAACTATCACTATTAATCTGCAGTCTCTAAGTAAACAGTGCAATTTAGGATAGTATTCCCAGCATTTAACGGAGTTTCAGGGTAGGTTGAATCAAGCCCTCAAAGAGATGTCAGAGAGCCAAATCCTCTCTCTTTCAAATCTAGGGGATTTGAGTCACATTGAGCCACCCCTACAAACAATACCTCTAGGAGAAGAGGTATATAGTTGGTCTTGTTGAGGCTCTTCCTTCAAAAGATGCTCCTAGCGTGGACCCCAAGAGACTCAAAACTATTTCTGACTCGCCTACATTCATACTTCCCCTTCCTCTAGAAAGGCCTTGGTTTCTTCTGGGACTTATGGGAATCGGTCACCAAAGACAAATAGGTAGCTGTGATTCACAGAAGTAACTGAACAGAATTCAGTTTCCTTGATCCCCATTCCCAGGGGGATGCCATCTTCCTTTCCCAAAAATCCCTTCAGGTGCTCCTGGATTTGTGATACCATCTCTCACTTAAGCTCCATAAGCACAGTTGTTCCAGTTCCAAACTTAGTGTGGTGGTATCCAAGTGACTAGGGAGAAACAGACTGATCCTCAGTCTTAAGAAGCCGAACCAGTGCTATATGTCCTCAAAAGTCATTTCCCGATATAAACTAAAAAATCTTTATTCATGATCATCCACTCAGAGATACCTTAGTATCAGCTGACCTTTCAGACACATGTATTTATCTATGTGACATCTCTAACCACGCATTACCAGCAATGTTTCTATTTCACCAAAGGAGAATCTCCAGCCCTACCAACCTAACTCACAGCTGCACCATGAGTACTGACCAAGGGGTTGTTGATAATGGCAGCATTCGGGAGTGAATGAAAGCAATGGCATTTTACCTGGCTGCTCACTTCACCCTAGTTGATAGGTTGATTTGTTATGCCTGGAGACTACTACAAGTTACAATGATCTCTGGGAGCTGAAGCAGCTGGGACGTAGATTGGAGAGCTGTCAAGAGAGCAGCTTGGAGTCTGGTCATTTTCTATGCACAAGTCCTAAGCTAGTGTTTAGAAGAGTTGTCACTGAGGACAAGAGATGTTATTTGTCCTTGGCCATTAAGAGCCAAATTGGGCTGCCTTGAAGTGGCTCACTAAGATGTAACTTTTTTTTGTTCTCCCATATTGTATTCCACAATCTAACTTTTCATTTAAGAGTCTCTAACCCATATAGTTATGAAGATAACTTTCAAACTGTGAACCAAGTATAAATCAATGCAATGTCTGCCTGAGTCTGAGGCAACATTGTAAAGCCACCATAAAACAGTAAGATGAAATACCAATTTTTTTTTTAAATAAGAAGTGAGAATTCATTGATTTTTATTTTCTTTTAGGATCAACAGTAGTTCGGGATTATTTCTTGAAAGAACTATTGAGAAAGCAAAACTTTAACATCATCAAAAATACTCCAGACAAACAGTCTTAGGCAGTGTTTCTCAAACTGGGGTCGCTGCTTGTGTAGGGAAAGCCCCTGGTGGGCCGGGCCGGTTTGTTTACCTGCCCCGTCCGCAGATCTGGCCGATCGCGGCTCCCACTGGCCGCGGTTTGCTGCACCAGGCCAATGGGAGCTGCAGGAAGTGGCGTGGGCCAAGAGACATATTGGCCGCTGCTTCCAGCAGCCCCCATTGGCACGGAGCAGCAAACTGCGGCCAGTGGGAGCCACGATCGCAGGGCCGGCTCCAGACACCAGCTCAGCAAGCAGGTGCTTGGGGCAGCCAAGGGGAAGGGACAGCACGTCGGGCTTTTCGGCAGCGGGTCCGTCAGTTCCTCTCGGAGGGAAGGACCTGCTGCTGAATTGCCACTGAAGAAGAAAGCGGCGCGGTGGAGCTTTTTTTTTTTTTTCTGCCGCTTGGGGTGGCAAAAATCCTGGAGCCAGCCCTGCGCGATTGGCCGGACCTGCAGACAGGGCAGGTAAACAAACCGGCCCGGACCGACTGGGGCTTTCCCTACACAAGCGGCGACCCCAGTTTGAGAAACACTGGTCTTAGGCTTCTTTTATATCACTCTTAGACTTTGTTTTGTTGGATTTTTTTTTCTGGGTTGGTTGGTTTCTGTTTTGTTTTTGTTTGGGCATGGGGGTTGTTTGGATTTTCTGAGGGATTTTGGCTAAATATATGACACATTTTATTGTCCTAAACCCACCCCATATGAAAAAAAAATTGGGATCTTGAATTAACCAAAATCCCCTGGACCCATTTAAAACTCTCCTTAGTAATCACTTTGGCTTTGCCAGCTTCTGATCAACTGCATCTCTCCCTCTGTGGAGTGCTTCTAAGAATCTGTAAAAATGGCCAGTTTTTCATGTGTGTGATCTATTCACTTAGTGTTTCCTTTTGTCACACAGTTATGGCCGCTCAGAATTTGTAGAACTAACAGCAAAATCAAAAGAGGACAGAAGTCACAAAGCAGAAAGGGGAAAACACTATACACTGTTACTGTCTGACAGGCATCCTATAGAGAGAATTCTGTTTGCCAATCAGCAGAAACCAATTACCTGTTTATTTCTACTTAGGGCTTCAGGTTTCGTTTCAACTACCTGACATAATTTTAATCCATGTCTGAAAGGCATTTTATATGTGTGAAAGTGACTCTCTCTCCTTTCACTAACATGTCTGTCTATCTAGAATATGTAAACTTAACAATTATGGATATAGTGGTGGAGGGGTCTGTTTTGTTTTCAGAAGACCCCTGTTACACTTTTCTATTTCTTTTGCTGATGTGAGAAGGTTCTGCCCTAATTTTCCCCCCTAGATAGTAAAATTGTAGTGTTGGTATTAATTCTAAAGCAAATCTAAATGGGTTATGTTGACTAACAGAAAAATCTTAGCTGTGTAACAGACTGTCTGACTATAGGACCAGTTAGTTTTAAATAGATAACCTGGGGCAATATCTCAAACTGTCTTGTACTAGCTGAGCACTATGTTTCTACAATCTAGGAGCAAATTTATTCCTTTTTAAGATAGCTGGGGTAGACAGGAAAGAAATACATACATTTTCACTTTATTTTATCTTTCTTTCACTCCTAAGATTTTCCTATTTATCTGCACCTCTGTTGTGACACCCTACAGTCTGTGATATAACAACTTCAAACAAGAAGCAGCACAAAGTAGGGGTTTGCACGGGTGGGTGATGGGTGGGAAGAGAGACACGAATTTTTCACAGCCACAAGCTTCCATTTTCTTCTATTGAAGCAACTGTCATATGCAGTGAGGGGTGGTCACCATTCATATTGCTAAAAACAATTACCCATCCGTTCCCTAGAGGGTAAAAAGCCAATATGGGATCCAAGAGACCTTGTGCTCCCGAACCCCAGTCTTATCTGGGAGCACCAGATAGAAGATAATCAGTACATTAATGCAAGCAGCCACTGGACTGGGCAAGTAAGGTGCATCTAACAATTGATTCGTAACAATGCTGACACTTCCCGTTTTACAGAAATAATAACAACAAAGAGCCCTGAGTAATAACTTCCCCTTAGCTTTCTTTTGACTGTACTTGAAATATTCTTGTAGTATGCATTTATATACGGTATATAAATAGCTACAAAAACCCATTCCATCTTTCAAAAGAGAGAGGCTATTTTATTCTGACTTCAGAAAATTAAATGCTTATCCATCTGTGGAATTATTTTTGAATAAATATGTTTGTAGGCTTTGTTTAGCTGGCTTATTGTTTACCATTTTGGAATGTTCTATGTATTCACAGTGGTTTTGTTCTTGCTACAGTGGAAATACAGCACACTATATTTTTCTCCTTGCTGAGGTCTGAAGCGACCTTATAATATAAAATAGCCAAAAGTTTGGTAATCACAAAGGCTGCATAGGGAAAGCATCACATTTGGAAGAACTTCTGTGCTTAAAAATGTGGGGGGCGGGGGCATTTCTTTACATTGGATAAATTATTTCTGATCTGTTTATGGTTCTGGCCTGCTTTTAGGTTTTACAGTACACTAAATATGTAAATGAAATATTTTTATTTGCTTCTGGATCTGTGACTTGCACAACTTATTAAAGATTTTATTTCTTTGTGAAAGAGAAGAGGAAAGTAGACTGGTTTGATGAGATGAATGGGGAACTTCAAACCATATGGGGTGGACCTCAGGCCCCTAGTAACCTATTTCTTAAAATATTATTCTGACAAGTCATTCCATATGCTTGTTTCAGTTTGTTGTTGGGGGAAGGCTGTGAGGTAGCTCTTGTTTTTCAGTTCTGTTCTCATTATGAAAAGGATCAGAAACAACAGACCTTTTGGGAGCAAGGTAGCAATCTGGATCCCAAAAGATGTTTCACATATAAATAGAATACAGCAAAAGTTGACCTTGAGCTTAAAATGCTGTACATATGTGTCTTTTGTATTGAACAATGTTTTTTTCAGCAAACAAAAGACAGCTATGTTAGTTCAATTTTCTAAACATCTTTGCATAATCCTTCCCCTCACCCTTTAATAAATGGATTCATGTTCATAAATTATAGTGTTTGAAGTGGGGTTATGTGACATTTTCATGTATGAAAAGCATTTAGATGTAACTACATTTCTTCAGGGACCTGAGGGTGGGTTTTCTGTGGATGGCTTTGACTGACACATTGCTTATCCAATGACTGATTTTCCTTGGTGAATCACTTATCATGTAAAGTGCAGATGATTTTCAGAAACTTGTAACTAAAGCTGCCTTTTTGTCATCGAAGACGTGGCTTCTTTGATTTTTATTTTTTTAAAAGCATTTAGGACTTTTGACATTTTATTTTTTCTGTCCATGGCAAGTGGATGAAAGAGTAAACAGTTTCAGTGAGAACCTTAGGAAGTTGCCATGTTAAAATCTGGACTATGTGGACGGATAAAACAGATTATAAACTCTCATAGGCCCTCGTCCTGCAATCAAATCCTCACTGGCTTCAGCAAATCTTGCCCTGGGTGCTCAGGGAATAATACCAGTGTCAAGGATCTTCCCTGGGTCTTTTGCAATGTAATATGCTAACCATCTAATCATTGAACCACTAAACTAACCAATCAACATTCTCTTGATTTAGTGCAATTCAGACAACTAAGGAATTTGTTATGGTTCTGAAAAATCTGGGCAAAAATGGCATGTAGAATGTGATCAATAACTAATGCACTCACAGACATCATGGTGATGTCAGTAGTATAAACAGATGAAAAGGGTGGACGTCTTTGATATGGTCTGTGTGAGCCCTAATGGGTTTTCCACAGTGCTTAATTAGTAATGAAATAGGTGCCAGGGCTCAAGCAATTTTTTTACTTTCATAACTGACACGGCAAACCCAGATGTGACGGGGCTATGAACTGCTCAGCCCTGGAAAGCTCTAGCAAAAATTAAGCCCTGGTTTTGTATAAAACTTGATTCAGGAACATTGAGGTGACTCTCCTTGTAGCACACAAATCCGCTCACTTTACACATATGATGAAGTCCCATTAGCTTCAGTAGTACTCAATGTGAGTATTGTAAGAAGGATTTGGCCTAAACATACCATTTAAAAAAAATTCCCTTCCTGAGCAGAAATTTCACAGAGTTTTGGGCAGAGAGGCAGGAATCCCCTACAGATTCTGCTTGAATGACCTGCAGATATCTATTGTTTCTGCTAATATCTTTTGATTAGCATGGATTGACACTAACTGTTCAGGTTTTCCAGATTTGCAAAGAAAGTATGCTCTGATTTTGCACCATTTATTTTCAAAGCTGAAAATCATCTACATTAAAACGAGTTAATTACAAAAAGAAGTCTTTACGTCAGAGAATTGACATTTGGTTACTCATCACCTGGATTCTTCCTTTACACTGTTGCAGACTGCCACTCAAACGTTAAACTCTGAATGCATCGAATTTTATAAACCAGAATTGTTTTAACAGTTAAGGCCCTGATCCACCTTCATGACCCTTCACACCCTCCTAGATTTCCTTTGATTTCAGTGAAACGCTGCACAAATGTAAGGGTCAGCATGGATACTTCGCAGGAACAGGGACCAAACTGAACTAGATATTTCCTTGGCAGCTATTGTTTCAATTTTTATACCCAGAAATTAAGCTATTATTTAATCTTATCTGATTTCTTAAGTAATTTTATCTGAAAGTGCTTCCTCACCCCTTAAAATGATCCTTTCAAAGTGCAGTCAGCAGAGTTGCTTTTCTTTATCCCTGTCATTTTTCTTAGCCCAAGAAATGGCAGATGAGAACATTTTCCTTGTTACATCTCATTCATTCGAAATGGAGGTGTGTTCAAATATGTTACAAATGAGGGGGGAAAGAAACAACTAGACAGTTTTTCAAATTGTCATATTTTATTTATTTTCTCTTGTCAAAGAGAAGAATCCTGAAGTATATAAAGTGAGATAAAAATGGTTAGAGAGACAAGGTGGGTGAGGTACTATCTTTTATTGGACCAACTTCTGTTGGTGAGAGAAAAGTTTTGAGCTTACACAGAACTCTTCTTCAGGTCTGGGAAATGTACTCAGAGTGTCACAGCTAAATACAAGGTGAAATAGATTGTTTAGCAGGTATCTAGTGCACTAAATGCTCCAATAGCTACTATGGATGAAAGAGACGATTACTATGCTCTCAAATGAACTCTCATAGAAAAATAATAAGACAGAAAGATCCTATCACCTGTGGGTGAACACTTTTCACAAAGCACTCACTCTATATCTGGCCTCTCAGTCCTCATCCTCAAAGGAAACCTGCACAACACCTTCAAAAGATGAGCCTAGAAGCTTAAATACATAGTTTAGCTAGATACTAAAAAAAAAAAAAAAAAAAATGGACTAAATAGAGACACTGTATTTATGGCTTTTTACAACAATCTATAACCCAGTTTCTTCCACCACCCCCGCCTCAGCTTTTTCTCTCCCTTTCTGCCCTATGACTGGAGAGATATTAATCAGCTACTTCACCTTGAATGGTCTCTTGAAGTATGTTTTAACTACATACGCTGAACATTCTGTTCTACCTTGTATTTACTGTGACACTCATTTCCCAGACCTGAAGAAGAGCTCTGTGTAAGTTCGAAAGCTTGTGTCCTCATCAGCAGAAGTTGGTCCAATAAAAGATATGACCTCACCTACCTTGTCTTTCTAATATCTTGGGATCAATATGGCTACAACACTTCATATAAAAATGATTGTGTATATATGGAGATGAAATTGAACATAAAATGTGGCATTATATTTTGTCTCATTTTTTCTTCTCTTCCTGCTGTTGGACAGCAAAAAGTAAGAGGTCCCACATCTAGGCTTCCATGAAAGCTGTCATTATCTTTGGTAATACAACCACGCCTGGCACTCAGCCTTCCCTCTTTGTTTCTTTCCTCAGCTTTGGTCACTCCACTACTGAACCTCTCTGGCTTGAATTTAATGTTTTAGAACAGATTTTTTGGTTTTCTCATTATCTATTCATCAGATTAATTGGCAATTCTGTTATGCCTTTGTTTAAATTAGAAATACTAACAGGTAGCACAATAAATTAACTCAAATCCATTGTTGAGAAAGGGGATGATAAATACATGAACTAGGTACATGAAACACATGGGCTAGAAGAAGAAAATGGGGCCCTGTTCCATCAGAAGGTGACTCTTAATGTTTGCCACAGACGTTCATGTGCAGCAAAGCACCATTTTTATAACTTTTGGAGAGCTGTCTGTGTGAACCTCCCAAACCTGTGTTTTCTCCTCCTGAGCGTGTACCTATTTTTCTTATTTTAGAGTATCATAGAAAAATATAACCTCAATTCCACTGATTGGTTATTTTAAAATCTTTTTAAACCCAAGCAGTCATATTGCAGATACAAAAAGGTTCTAGTTGACATGGAGAGGGAATCAAAGTATCCAGCTCCCCCTGCTGGCTATCTGGAACAGGCTGTGGTACCTGTTGCTTTTTGTTTGCTTTAAAGAAGACTAAAGCTAATTGATACCATTGCTAGACCATAGCTTTTGTTCCCTTGTTGAATAAGATTACACATTACATCCAGTTAGATATTTGATATTAAAGCTATTTGAAGAAATGAAAAGCCACCTGAGTGTCCTCTAGATAAAATGTCTTGGGGTATATATTTTCTCGAGTTAAAAGCCCTAATGATGTGTAGGATGATAAGTTTCTTAGCAAAAAGAAACCCCTCACTGTGCATGGGGGAAGGTCAGGTCAGTGACAGACACTGAACTTCCAAATTGCTCTTTTTGCACACGGAGTTGTGAGAAGGCAAGTTCAGAGTGTAGAACAGAAATTTTGTCTGCTTTTGAGTTCTACTGCTGAGAAATAACAGAGAGCTGTATAACTAAATAGAGTCTTAATTTCCTCAACACTACATGGGACAATGTAAAGAATTTATTTCTGGAATGTTCTTAAAATACAAGCCTGGTTCATGAACTTGCGCAGGAGCAGAGGAGAAAGCAAAGACCCTCTCCCCTCTTTATACAGGCAGGGAGAGGTCACTCACAAGAGCAGTCCCTGTACTCCCTGCATCTGGAGAGCACAAGGACTGTTCACTTCTGCTTTTCCTCAGAGCAGGGGCTCTGAGGAAAAAGAGCTGGGACATGCCTCCATGCCCTCTCCTAGTCTGTAGATACAGGGCCGGTGCACTGTGGGGAATGATGGAGCAGAGTGCTCGCTCCCTGAGTGTAAGGAGCAACCTGGAGAGATTGCGCCAGCATGAGGTCCAGTCACTCTGGTGCCTCTCTTGGGTCAGTGTGACCCTGCACCATCCTCCACACAGGGCTCTGGCTTAAAAAGCCAAGATCTTGCCCAAAATGTATTTTCTATAGGTAAATTAAATCACTGTAGAGTCCCATAAATTGTCTCTTATTACTCCTGAGGATTGGGCCCTAGAGAACTCCCTCAAAGATTTCTGAAGCTTCTCAGCTCTGCATTTTAGGCTCTTTCATATGTAATATAATATATAACATGCCTTGTTGCCAGGGTATCTGAGGCAAGTTTCCTTGTGGTTGGAGTTCAGTTCTCCATTAATCTTTCCCTAGGGCTAAAACTAACAGTTCTTTCTGTCTGCATGAAAGTCTTTACAAAGAAAAAAGTTCTTTTTAAAAATGTGTAAGGCTGTTAAGTGTTTAAACATTTGGACATATTTGTAATGTGGATTTTAGGTTGTTTCATTTTTTCCTGTTTCTCCTAAGCTCTTGTTAGTTTGTATATATTGTCTATAAGTCTTCTTCAAATTTGTCAGACAATGGAAACAGCTCACATAAAATATTTTCTTGCATAAGAGCTATTGGTTTACATGATTAATATATTTTCTATTTTCATATAGAAAGCCCTGATCCTGAAAACACTTCTGTTTGTGCTTAACCTCAGGCATGAGTATTCCTATTGAATTCAATGGAACTAGTGACATGCCCAAAGTTAAGCACATGCAGAAGTGTTTGAAGGATCAGAGTCTTACAAAATATTATTGCTTTTATGATTTCAGTATTTGAGGGGAACTTCACTTTTCGTTAAAAATGTGCTTTGAGTGTACTTTAGTAACATATATACTGTATATAACACACGGTGAAAGTGTGATTGTATGGGATGCACTCTTGGTTGCTGCTTGTTTGAGGTGACTGCATTTCTCATGAGTAGGCTTGGTGTAGGAGTCTACTTTAATCTATAAATGTCAGCAATTGTACATTTCAGCTGACACTGAAATTGACCACACAAAAAAAATCAGTGAGCACTTCTGCAGGCAGTGCCATATTATTGCCTAGGCCGACAAGGCAAATTTGCAGGGGCGGAAGCTCCCCTCCGTGCCCCGCCCCCCTGCTCCAGCTCACCTCTGCCTCCTCTGCAAGCTCGCCGCCGCATCCTGTTTCTCTCCCCTCCCAGCGCTTGCGCCGCGAAACAGCTGTTTCGCGGGGCAGGGAGGGAGGGGGGAAGAGGGAGAATGCCGCACGCTGGGGGAAGAGACGGGGCCGGGGGTGGGGATTTGGGGAAGGGATCCAATAGGGGAAGGGAGGGGGCGGAGTTGGGGTGGGGACTTTGGGGAGGGGGTTGGAATGGGGGTGGGAAAAGGGCGGAGTCGCGGCGGGGCCAGGGCAGCAATTATTTCCCGGCCTAGGGGCGGCAAAATTATTAATCCGCCACTGCCTGCAGGGACTGGGTATCACCAGCCCTGCAGCTGTGAAGTGAGTCCTCTGCAGCTCCGTTGTCACAGGAGTGAGTGAGCAGATCCCTCACGGCAGAGGGCCCTCTATGCTGCTTCAGGCCTGATGACACCTGATCCCTGCAGACACAAGGTCTGGGAGGAGGCAGATATAGAGTGATCACTTTACTACATGACCCCAGAAGGAGGGACTGAGACCTGGGCCTGCCTGAGCCTGCTGCCCCTGGTAGGGGGCCCAAAGCCAAAGGCTGAGCCCCACGGGTGTTGGGATCAACACTGAAGCCAAAGGACTTCAGTCCCAGGTGTGGGGGCCTGTAACCTGAGCCCCGCCATTCAGAGCTGAAGCCCTTGGGCTTTGGCCCCAGCCCTGGGCAGTGGGGCTTGGGTTTGGCCCCAGAAACTCTAATGCCAGCCTTGGTGACCCCATTAAAATGGGGTCGTGACCCACTTTGGGGACCCGACCCACAGTTTGAGAACTGCTGGAATAAAGATACTGGATTTATGGCTTACTACAACAATCTTATTTCCCTCCCCCGCCCTTTCCTTTCCTCCCTATGACTGGAGGGTTGTTAATGGGTCACTTTACCTCGAATGGTCCCTTGAAATATGTGTTATCTACTTATGCTAAACAATCTGTTCCATCTTGTATTTAGCAGTGACACTCTGAGTTAGTTTCCCAGACCTGAAAAAGACCTTTAGGTAAGCTCGAAAGGTTGTGTCTCTCACCAACAAAAGTTGGTCCAATAAAAGATATTACCTCACCCATCTTGTCTCTCTATTATTCTGGGACCAACATGGCCACAACAGCAGTGCATAGAAAACCTGAACAGTTTCTGTCTTACCTGACTGTCTGAAATTGGTGGTCCACTTCTCCTTCATTGAAAAATGGTTTACATGCTGTTTCTATGGTATTATTTCCTTTCTATCTAAATTTAGAAGTTCTGGTACTTTCTGAAATTGTATCTTGTAGGTTTCTACAAAAGGATTTCCCTTAAGGCATGTTATGGGCACATAGGTATCGACTACATGGTTACAGTTGTGTTGAGATTAATACTTTCAGAGGGACTTTAGTCTTGCTTCATCATGTATTGACCACACACAATGAAATGTTATGGATTCCGTCCTGCAAAGGGAACCATGTGGATGCCCCTGCTGAGACCCATTTGCAGGATCAGGGCCATAGTGGATTTCAGCAGGTGACTCTTTGGTTGTGCAAATGGAACTTTTGACTGTTCTTGAGTATGAACTACTAATATGTATGCTGCCTAGTTAATGTTTATACGGTGCTTTGAAAATTTAGTGTTCTATGTATATGCTTATTATTTCTGCAACTGACATTTCTAGGTACAATACTAGCAGCCAAGCACCAAGCATTGTGATGAGCTCCATATAATGTGAGAATACAGCATATTATACTGGATATAGTAACGAGCACATTAGCTTTCCATTAGATAAAAGTTAGAACATTGGCTTTTTATGTCATGATTCAAAAGAAATATACTAGGTCCAGATCTGTGTCTTCTTAACCCCACATGTTCAAAAAACATTATCAGATGGCTAATTCTTCTAATAGATTTATTCTAGGACATTGTATGACTATGGCTCAAATTCTATTCATTAGTGTTCTCATTACAATTAGTAATAAAGAAGTAAATGAAGCCTTGCCTATATTACTCTTGTTGCAAGGAAAATAAAGTGTACTTCTAGCTCTTGTGCTTATCTTTTTATTGCACAAAGAGCCTGTTTCATATGGTGAACTCCTGGATGTTAGCACAAAGCCCAATTCTATTCTTTGGTTGTTGTTGGAGTGCTGTGAGCTGTCCTCCAGAGGTGCTGATAAGGAGTGAACATGGTTTCCCTATTTTATAGATGGAGATAAGTAGTAATTAATGCAAAATTAGTGCCTTGTTCATTGACCTTTTAGCATTTACTGCTGCTAACTTTCACCTCACACAAAACCAGTGGAGAACAGTTGATTTACCACCTGCTAATAGTCAGCCCAGCATTCCCAGTAATTTTGTGAAAAGAGATCTGAATTGAAACAGAAGTAAAAATCACTAACAATTTAAATCTTTAAGGGGTTTTTGGCTCTAACAGTTAGTGATTTGCTGTGGGTGTAAATATATTGAAAAAGAGGAATTATTAAATGCTTACTTCAGAAAGCATCTCTGCTGAGAACGGCACTTTGGCACATGCCCAAAGTTGAACACTTGCTTAAGTGCTGTTGTGAATGGGGATGGACTTAAGTACTTCTGGGGCCTGAGGTTGAACTACATGCTTTCTTCTCTCATACTGTGCCTTCCACTGTCAGCTGAGAATGTGTTAAAGATTAAAAATCTTGTCACTATGAGATTTAGAATATTTGTTTTGCAAAATGCTGCTTCTCTTCTCTTCTCACCCACCCTCCCCATTTTAAATGTGTATGAGCCCCTCTACTGAAAGCCTGTTCTGTCCAAAATGTGAAGGAAAGAAAGATTTTTGGAAGTACTAGATAAACACAGAAATTTATTTCCATTTTCTGCTCTTTGTGGATATATCATTGTGGCAGAGATAGCAGAGTTTGGTACCTTTCATTTGCCAGTTTCCCATTGTCATTACCCATAGTGATGGATTTTGCATTGGTAAGCCTCCTTAGCAAAAAGCGTTTGAGCCAGTTTGGATTTGCCTCAGTTTAGATGTATTTTCATTTCTTTTCTCTATAATTCCTTTATTGAATTCTTTATTTTTGGAAATCTTTCATTATTCTCTTATTCAAGTTACCTCCCCCCTCTTTCTTCCCCCTCCAAATGAATAGGTAGAAGCAAGGCAATAACACGTTGGCATTTTAATTCACTTATTAAATGCATGTACAGAAATTTTTAAAATGAAACCAGTAAGACACCAACCTTTTTATCATTTTTCTAGAGTCTACTGACTGTTGCATAAGCTAAATTATTTACAGTGTGATGCCTCACAAAAGAGAAGCAGATTTGGGTTATTTATTTCTCTGATAAGAAAATGGATTGAAGTTGCTGTGAGATGTTCCTTTGTTAATTTCATATTTGTTCCCTGGTGTAAAAAATCTTTTAAAAGAACTAATGCAAGTCCTGGCAGGCTCTTTTGAAATGGTATGGAAGCTGTAAGATTAAACAGAACCTGAAAAGTCCTTAAAAATATAAGTCAGCAAGGGTTTGATAAAAATAAGTGCTCAGCAGTTGAAAACCTCTAGGATGCTTAATTTGTTTGCTCTCTATTTGGGAGTAGTCCTTGTGAGTTATGTGTTTTGAATTATTGCAAGCTGGGCATTTTGAAAGTGTGTGTTTGTACAGCATAATGAAAGTAAATGAAAATGACCATCCTGAAGATCTCCTTCTAATGAGGAGATTAAGACTGATAAGGTTGAAGAGTGAAATTTGCAGCTGTGTCATTTGCTGATATCCTTTCCTGGAATGTTTCAGTCATTGCTGTTTGCATATGTACAGTGTTTTCACAAGGTTTTTTTCTGCCCTTTGTAGATGCCAACAATGTGTCTGACACCACAGCTCCTATCATTGTAGTCCCTCCGCGCAACACCAGTGTGGTAGCAGGGAGCAGTGAAATCACACTGGAATGTGTGGCCAACGCAAGGTATTGTAAATATAGTAGTAGTAATAATAAGGAACTGTCCTCTGCTAAAAATGGAGTGAGAACCTCTTTTTTTTAATTTCATGGTTGTAATAAGCAGAATATAGCATACAGCTTGCTTTGCACAACTGATAAGGAATCCATATTACTTGTTTAACATATAGATTATTTCTGGGAAAATAAGAAACTAGACATAATTACTTTCCCACCTTTACTCATGCTGCAACAGAGTCAAAAAGAGAAGGCAGAAACATGACATTTGGCCATCAGCAAACACTCTGTAACAGGAGTCCACAACATTAATGATTAACCCTATTACTATTAAGTTGGCTGTTGAAATGCAAGATGACTGTTATAGATTAATATTCTACATTTCCCATTAACTAAATTATGAAGGAGATCCTCCTATTTTCCTCACCCCACATAAATAAAATGGACAAGGCAGAGTACTGCAGTTAACTGTTACAGTTGTCCTCAGTTTACAGTTATTACAATTAACTTTTTGTACACACCATAATGTAGAGTGTACATTAGGAATCTCACTAAAGGCTAGAAATTGTTCCTATTAAAGCCAATTGAGGGTATTGGGAGTAGGATTGAATCCTAAGAGAGGTAAAGGGCTGAGGCCTTTGGATGATAAGAGGTCCAGCTGATTTCCTGTCCCCCTGAAGTCAGAGATGTTCTTGATACAGTTAGTGCTACCTTGGTAACTGTGCTATTATGAAAGCCTCTCCCACGTAGCTGAGTCCCACGGTTGTATTTATTTTTAATGTTGTTTGCTTAGACAAACCAAATCATTAGCGCTTAAGTTCCATTGCTATAATAATAATAATTAGCCATCTTTGTTCAGTAGTACTTGAATAGTCTGTACCCTTGATGTGTGATTGTTAAGACATCAGAGTTCTATCTGAATTTATTTTTAAGTGTCTAATGATCAATCTGCCAGGGATATTGGAAGAGTTAGGTGAGTTATATTCTCTGTGTATTATAGGTGATAATATCATTCACTGCAATAATCTGAATGTTTTTTTACTCTCACAGACCTGTTGAGAAACTGAGCATGACCTGGAAGAGAAATGGAATAAAAATAAGCAGTGGGGTTAACAGTTTTGGGAGACGTCTTACTATCACCAACCCAACCACTGCTGACATTGGAATGTACTTTTGTGAGGCAGAGTTGAAAGACAGCACTGTTGAGCCGGCAAGAGCAAAGGCCTTCCTCTCTATAATGGGTAATTCTGAAAGCAGTCTCTTTTATAGTAAAGCAGGGTTTGGACTCAGGTATAATAGGAAATAGAATTGATATTTTAATATTTCATCAACCTTACATCTGAACCTCTCCTCAGTGAATGGGATAAACAAGGTGAAGTGGAATTTTCTTCCAAATTAATTCTGCTGTTCGTCTCCATGAATATAAATTAATTAAACATACTTTTTTTAAGCATTGATGTGACTCTGAATACCCTTTGAAACTTAAATGTAATCGTGAAGCTGGGGAAACCCAAGAGTAAAATCCTTATCATGCAGCTTCCACGTCGTGGCTTTTAGCTACATTAAATCCTGATTAACTCCCAACTTGCTTACTTCTAGCTTTAACATGTCACGTTGCTATTTTTGCAAGAGGATCTTTTAGGAGAGCTTTTGTACATTGCCCTTTGCAAATTCTAGTCCTGGGGTGAAGGACATTCCCAGGCACATGTGCTGGCCAATGTCAAATGAGAGAGAGAAAGTTGAACTTCGGTGTTACAAGCCATGTCTCCAGTGCTTCATTGGTAATGAAAGAGGTGCTGGGGCTCAAGCAATTTTTTTACATTCATAGCTGATGCAGCACGCTCAGTGGTGCTGGGGCTATGAACTACCAAGCCTAGAGGTGCTGGGCTGAGCCCTGGCACAAATTAAGCCCTGCATGTCTCTGCTAGTCTCTGGGCTCTAATATTTAACAGTACATTGTTACATTCAGGCTAAACTTTTAAACAATAGCAGCTTTACTAAACACCCATGAATTTATCATGGACTTTTTTATGTTTCCTTTCCAGTTTTTGCTAATTAGCAACATATGTGTGTGTAAATTAAGCTTTCTCCAGCTGGGGTTGCCCATGTGGCCCTTGACTAATTTATCATGGCTCAATCTTTGAAGCTTTGCTAGGTGCTAAACTCCCACTGATTCCAGTGGGGGTGCTCATTAGCACACAGGAGGGCCTAAATACCTGGGAGGATCAGGCCTCCACGATATTCATTATCCATCACTTTGGCAGATATTGTGAAGGCTCAAACCAAAAGTGGAACCAGACTGTTGGCACTTAACATTAAAAAGGTTGCAGAGCAGTTTTTAAACTAAGAGATGGGGGAAAGCTAATTGCAGCAGTGAAGCACGTGGATCGGACAGAGACTTCTCTTAGAGGAGTGTCCATTGATAGAGATTCTCTAGGCTCTAGTCAGGAGGAGAGGAAGAGGATAAAGTATGGGCCAGATCAGATGAGAAACATTCACATAAAAAAGAATCTGACACATCAGAAAAGGGCAGACAAATAAACAGTGACAAGTTTTGGAAGTGCTTGTACACAAATGCTAGAAGTCTAAATATTAAGATGGGTGAACTAAAGTGCCTCGTGTTAAAGGGGGATATTGATATAATAGGCATCACAGAATCCTGGTGGAGTGGGGACAATCAATGGGACACAGTCATTCCGGGGTACAAAATATAACCAACTGGCACTATATGTGAAAGAAAATGTAGAATCAAATGAAGTAAAAATCTTAAATGAATCCACATGTTCCATAGAATCTCTATGGATAGTAATTCCATGCTCTAATAAGAATATAACAGTATGGATCTATTATTGACCACCTGACCAGGACAGTGATAGTGACGATGAAATGCTAAGGGAGATCATAGAATGATAGAATGTCAGGGTTGGAAGGGACCTCAGGAGGTCATCTAGTCCAACCCCCTGCTCAAAGCAGGACCAATCCCCAGACAGATTTTTGCCCAGATCCCTAAGTGGTCCCCTCAAGGATTGAACTCACAACCCTGGGTTTAGCAGGCCAATGCTCAAACCACTGAGGCTATCAAAATAAAGAACTCGATAATAGTGGGCGATTTCAATTATCCCCATATTGACTGGGTACATGTCACCTCAGGATGAAGTGCAGAGACAAAATTTCGCGATACTTTAAATGACTGCTTCTTGGAGCAGCTGGTACAGGAACCCACAAGGGGAGAGGCAATTCTCGATTTTAATCCTGAGTGGAGCACAGGATCTGGTCCAACTGGTAACTATAACAGGACTGCTTGGAAATGGTGACCATAATATAATAACATTTAACATTCCTGTGATGGGAAGAACACCTCAACAGCCCAACACTGTGGCATTTAATTTCAGAAAGGGGAACTATGCAAAAATGAGGGGGTTAGTTAAACAGAAATTAAAATGTACAGTGACGAGAGTGAAATCCCTGCAAGCGGCATGGACACTTTTCAAAGACACCATAATAGAGGCCCAACTTAAATGTATACGCCAAATTAAAAAAACATAGTAAAAGAACTAAAGAAGAGCCACCAGGGCTTAACAACCATGTAAAAGAAGCAGTGAGAGATAAAAAGGCATCTTTTAAAAAGTGGAAGTCAAATCCTAGTGAGGTAAATAGAAAGGAGCATAAACACTGCCAAATTAAGTGTAAAAATGTAATAAGAAATGCCAAAAAGGCATTTGAAGAACAGCTAGCCAAAAACTCAGAAGGTAATAAAATGTTTTTTAAGTCCATCAGAAGCAGGAAGCCTGCTAAACAACCAGTGGGGGCCCTGGACGATTAAGATACAAAAGGAGCACTTAAAGATGATAAAGTCATTGCGGAGAAACTAAACGAATTCTTTGCTTCAGTCTTCACGGCTGAGGATGTCAGGGAGATTCCCAAACCTGAGCTGTCCTTTGTAGGTGACAAATCTGAGGAATTGTCACAGATTGAAGTGTCACTAGAGGAGGTTTTGGAATTAATTGATAAACTTAACCATAACAAGTCACCAGGACCAGATGGCATTCACCTAAGAGTTCTGAAAGAACTCAAATGTGAAATTGCGGAACTATTAACTATGGTTTGTAACCTGTCCTTTAAATCAGCTTCTGTACCCAATGACTGGAAGATAGTTAATGTAACGCCAATATTTAAAAAGGGCTCTAGAGGTGATCCCGGCAATTACAGACCGGTAAGTCTAACGTCAGTACTGGGCAAATTAGTTGAAACAATAGTAAAAAATAAAATTGTCAGACACATAGAAGAACATAACTTGTTGGGCAAAAGTCAACATGGTTTCTGTAAAGGGAAATCATGTCTTACTAATCTATTACAGTTCTTTGAAGGGGTCAACAAACATTTGGACAAGGGGGATCCAGTGGACATAGCGTACTTAGATTTCCAGAAAGCCTTTGACAATGTCCCTCACCAAAGGCTCTTATGTAAAGTAAGTTGTCATGGGATAAGAGGGAAGATCCTTTCATGGCTTGAGAACTGGTTAAAAGACAGGGAACAAAGGGTAGGAATAAATGGTAGATTTTCAGAATGGAGAGAGGTAACTAGTGGTGTTCCCTAAGGGTCAGTTCTAGGACCAATCCTATTCAACTTATTCATAAATGGTCTGGAGAAAAGGGTAAACAGTGAAGTAGCAAAGTTTGCAGATGATACTACACTGCTCAAGATAGTTAAGACCAAAGCCGACTATGAAGAACTTCAAAAAGATCTCACAAAACGAAGTGATTAGGCAACAAAATGGCAAATGAAATTTAATGTGGATAAATGTAAAGTAATGCACATTGGAAAAAATAATCCCAACTATGCATACAATATGATGGGGGGCTAATTTAGCTACAACTAATCAGGAAAGAGATCTTAGAGTCATTGTGGATAGTTCTCTGAAGACATCCACGCAGTGTGCAGCGGTGGTCAAAAAAGCAAACAGGATGTTAGGAATCATTAAAAAGGGGATAGAGAATAAGATGGAGAATATCTTATTGCCCTTATGTAAATACATGGTATGCCCACATCTTGAATACTGCGTATAGATGTGTTCTCCTCATCTCAAAAAAGATATTCTGGCATTATAAAAAGTTCAGAAAAGGGCAACTAAAATGATTAGGGGTTTGGAACGGGTCCCATATGAGGGGAGATTATAGAGGCTGGGACTTTTCAGCTTGGAAAAGAGAGACTAAGAGGGGATATGATGGAGGTCTATAAAATCATGAGTGGTGTGGAGAAAGTGAGTAAGGAAATGTTATTTACTTGTTCCCATAATATAAGAACAAATGAAATTAATGGGCAGCAGGTTTAAAACAAATAAAAGGAAGTTGTGCTTCACACAGTGCACAGTCAACTTGTGGAACTCCTTGCCTGAGGAGGTTGTGAAGGCTAGGACTATAGCAGGGTTTAAAAGATAACTAGATAACCTCCATGAATTTAAGTCCATTAATGGCTATTAGCCAGGATGGGTAAGGAATGGTGTCCCTAGCCTCTGTTAGTCAGAGGGTGGAGATGGATGGCAGGAGAGAGATCACTTGATCATTACCTGTTAGGTTCACTCCCTCTGGGGCACCAGCATTGGCCATTGTCGGTAGACAGGATACTGGGCTGGACGGACCTTTGGTCTGACCCCATATGGCCGTTCTTGTGTTCTTACGTTCTCAAGCACTAAACCTGTGGCTTTATTGAATGGATTAGGCAGGAGCAGTCTGGTTACTATTCAGAGGAAATAAAAAGATCTTGCAAATCAAGGTGTAGGGATGCTCATAGAGGAAACAACTAAAGAAATGCAGAAGTGTGTCCTCCGGCTTGATAAGAGAATGCATAGTGTAATAATACACTGGTTTTGCTCCAATCCTTTAAATATGGAGCTTTTTTAAATGTTGGTGACTAAATGAAAGTCTCTCCTAGCATCAGTTTTTTTTTTATGTTGAGCACATTGGACACTTCACCAAGCTTGGTGGGAAATCTTAAAAGAAAAATAAAAGAAAAGCTTTTGAATTACAAGCCAGTGCTGATTTCAGACTCTGGATCTAATCTGATTCTTTATCAGATATCACGACAAATGACAGCCATACAAGTATCCTAGATGGGTAGATTATTGCTTTGTTAATGACACCCTGGCTGTTGATGTTGATCAGAATTGATACATATAGTACTGGGTTGCACATTATAGATTAAACGGAAAATGTTATATTGTAAGACTCTAGCATATAGGCTCCATTCTGTAAAAGTGCTTTAAGGCACTTTATGTAAGATGAGAAACAGCTCCTTTCTCTAGCAAGATGTGTTCCAATTTCATTTTGTAGCATTCTTTCCCTTTATATTTAGATCCTATTGTGTGAACTTTAGTTCCAGCTTCTTTCCTCTGTATTCAATTTCTTAGAATTATTACCTTGCAGCCTCTCTTCCTTTAAGGAGCAGGGACACATTTCATTTATTTATTATTTTGATTTAAGCACTTTTTTATTCATAAGATTTTATTGTGACTAGTTTAATTTTGCTGCTATGCTGTCAGATCCTGCCTAGTGTAGCCTCTCAGTGTAAAAGGTACTTAAATATAGTTAAACTAAACCTGAGAAAAAAATCACTGGGGACTCATAGTAAAATGGTGGTGCCACCTTTGATTAGGAGCATGTCTACTCTCTTCTTGTTAGATGTTTTATTTATTTCTGTCCCAGTATTAGGGGGCCGTCAGTGAATGAAGTTATGAAAAGAGCCGTAGATATGAACAAACAGATGAAAGAAAGCAGAAACAAATTGGTTACCAATTACTTTTATTTCATCCTGATGGAACAAGACACTCTAGTTGCAGGTGTTTACTCAATGTGTCAGCATTGCCTGCTACGTTTCTTTATTTATGAGTTTCTTGAACAGCAGGATGGATGTCTAATTCCAAACAGGAAGCAGAATCAAGGGATTAGTAGTTAATTCATGAAAGAACTGTTCAACCTCAGAGTTCCAAAATGGAACAGAGCCATTATTTAATTAGCAAGGGAATGGATTCTGGAGGAAACTGGAGACATGACTCAAACAGCAGAGGCTCCTTCTGCTAATGGGATGCTCTTTCTCTGAGCTTTATTTAGAGGTGTTTCCCAGATCACTTACATTATTAAAATCTGTTTTAGTAGCACTTACAGGGACTCAAGTATGCCTGTCTATTTACATGTATGAAATATTTGTAGGATGCACAAATTGATACCACATCACATCAAGAGCTGCACTTCTGGGCAGGATAATACGGAATGAATGTAATGAGCGATCTCATGCTTTCAAAAAAAAATTGTGTTAATGGAACAGTTTTTATTTTTAAGTTGTTATTATGATATATCAAATGCACTTGCTCAGACAATGTAGTGATGAGAGCTGTATAAGTACTGGATGGATTCATACCTGGCGAGGTAGACCCTGCAATTACCATATTGAACAACAACAAGGATAAGATATCAAGAACATTAAACAGATTTAAAATAGACAAAATGTTATAAAACACATGATTCCTTCCATTCCCCAATCAATATGTCATGCAACTAAGAGCCTGTTCCAGAGGTACTGAGCACCTCCAGCTCCTGCCAACTTTTAATAGAAGCCAAAAGAATGCTATGCTGAAGGGACTGTGGTCAATTTAAACCCCTAGTAGAACCTGCAAGAATGTTCTTTTTAAAGTACACTTGAGTTGTATATTAAAATCACACATAGCATTTGCAAAATCTGAATACACAGTGTATTAGAACAGTGCATTCACAACTATAAAGCTTGCTAGCCTCTTGCTACACTGCCATTTTCCAATGAAGGTGGAAACGCTCCTTCTGACCTCTTCATACTGTTTCAGCAAAGATAAACTGAGGTGGTTCCAAACTCTGGTTTTATTAGCTGCAGTTGTTAGAATTTTTTTAAAGGGTAGCATGTTCCTCAGTTGGCAGAGTAACAGTTTGGGGAAGGTTTCAGAGTAGCAGCCGTGTTAGTCTGTATCCGTAAAAAGAACAGGAGTACTTGTTTGGGGAAGATTTGTTGCAGATTAGATAAGAGCACATTTGTTTCACCACTAACCGTTTGAAGATTAAGTTATTGAAAGAGTCTGCTCATGACCAAACTCATTTAAAAACTGAGCTAATTTTTAAAAATCTTTTACTCCAGTTCTTCAAATTCCTTTAACAGTTATTTTTAAACTGACTTTTTCTATGGGAGATTATGAATTCCAGGACTGAGAAAGTGTGGAAAATGAAAAGGAAAATGATTGTGCTTAAAGCAGATAGAGATTGAAAACAAAATCTGAACAAAATGAGAGCGAGAGAAGCAGCAATACAAAGACATCAGAATGGTCTTTTGGGACAGAGTAGCAGTATAAAATTTTGTGCCAAGTATAAGGGAATTGAAGAAAGAGGAAAATTACATGATCGAAGATTAATCTTTCTTCAGTATTCTTTCTGTAGATGGAAGCATTGGCCAGCATTTTCTTTCTTTTATTTTTCTTTTCCTTCTTCGTTTTTCCTTGAGAGAGCTTTTGTATCCTATCTGGGTAAGGTTATTTCCAAGAATAAGACCCTAGGGGGCAATATGGAACAAAAGATGGGAGAGACATCTAGGCCTTGCCCCTTTTGTGAAGGCTGCATGGAGTTTTATCAGGCACCAAGGGTACAGCATTGCGAGTCCACAGGATTCAGAGGCCAATCCGAAAACAATTATGAAGTTACTAAAGAGGGCTGAACTGATTGGAAGCTGAGATGAACTACAATTTGGTTGGCAGTCACAGGTAGGTGACCCGTCATGACTGCCCCTCAAAGTAAGGAGCAAGGAGTAGAAACCAGAGGAGAGAATTTTAGTTAAGGATTCTGTTTTTGCATAGGGAAAATAAAAATACAACACATGGCCCTTTCAAGGCAGGGAATTCTGGGAGTTACCTTGAATATAAAAGCCACTTGACTTGCCCAGACTTGAGTAAGGGGCTCAGAGAGGGAAAATCTTTGGGGAGATTACCTAAAGCATCTGGAAAGAGTAGACCTGAGTTGTTCCTGGGCTTCGCAGACTGTTGAGCTATATTTAGAATCCATGTGTCATCCTCTTAAGAATCTTTTTTGCTTTCATTAGTTCTTTAGATTTATTCTGTGATTGGTACATCTTTCTCCCTTCTTTATTTTAATTTTTTTACAAAGATCTTTCAGATGTGTATTTATTTTATTTATTCAGGTGTCTGTCATACATTAAAAATGCAATCACATAACAAGCTATTAGGTTCTCCCCACTCTGGGGACAAAATTGTGCTAGTGACAACCATGCTGGAAGACAATTGTTGCTAACATGGAAAGGGATTTTTCCTGAGATTCATATTCTCCAAACCAGACCACCTGGAGGTAGTCCGTGTAGGTCTATAACAGTTCTGTGATTGATTTCAGACAAAGAAAAGTCCTGGTTCAAGGAAACTGTTATCAATATTTGTGTATGGACATGGGTGCATGATATGGTTCTACTCCCAAGATGGACAGATTCTTATCCACCTTCACACTTTGTACTCTAAGTTACTTTAAAGCTGCCAGTCCCATCTTCCTTATAGTATGTTCCGGGACTCATTTAGTTTATATTAATAATGGAGACAGGTTCCAAAGTTTCCACTCAAATATGCAGGGCTGAATTTTTAACTGATATGGAATATTGGCTTGTGGTGGAACCCGTGGGGCTTTCTGCGCTTTCTGACTTCCATGCATGGATCTTGGATTAAGTCACACATCTCTGATGCAGCTTGAAGGGTGTGTAATGGATGCTGACTGTTATCTTTAGAATTTTAAAATCACTCTCCATGTAACTCTCTCTATGTAGGAGAGGTTTGAATAGTATCAGATTTTGCAAGCTCCCAAGGGGATTGTGGGGAGACTGTTTACAGAATAATGTCAACAGTACATAAAAAGCCTCAACTATTAAAACTACCTATTTATATTCAGATATCCCTTCTTCCTCTTGCTTGTTTTTGGCTCTTTAATTAAGATAGACTCAGTATCTGTACAACTATAGTATCTGAACCCATATAGTATCTGTTCTTCTGGTCTAATATCTAATCTGCCCTTTCTCGTTAAACATCACCCTGCACCGCCAGGAGGGGTGAACCTGATGATTTCACCTCTTACTTCTGATTCTGTAATTAATGTAAATCAGACAATTGGCTTGATCCCAAGATATCACAGCCATCCTCTTGAAATTGGTGTTTCTGGGTCTCCTGGTATCAGTGTGTAGTTTGGTGGGCACTATAATTTCACCACACATTTTCCCACCTCATTTTTCCCTAATATGACGAATGTTCAAATTTACATATTGTGTGATTTTTAAACCAGTCATTAATCTATACTCTCTAAATATGTAATAGATTCATAGAGAAATACAGGATACTACTGTAGAATATTATTTTTGACACAATGAAACGTCATTGTAACTACCCTGGGTGTGCTCCCCCTGGTTGAGACTCATCAGGCTGTGATACTCTTAGCTTGCTGGGGCTGGGCAGAGTTCAGGCACTGTTTTACTGGTTCTGGGTGAGATGGGTTGGGTCACAGAAACCCCCCTTGGGACTGCCACCTGATGTTCTGGGACTACCTCTAAGCCCTGGCAGCTTGGGACTTCAGAGCCCTGCCTGGTTATGCCAGACACACTAGCCAGCTACACACACAGAATCAGGCTTAACTGAAAACAGCTTAAGAAGTGCTCCTGTCTCCAACATCCAGATACCCAGTTCCCAATGGTATCCAAACACCAAATAAATCCATTTTACTCTGTATAAAGCTTTTACAGGGTAAACTCATAAATTGTTTGCCCTCTAGAACACTGATAGAGAGAGATGCACAGCTGTTTGTTCCCCCGGGAATTAGTTGCTTGTTCTGGGTTAATTAATAAGTAAAAAGTGATTTTATTAAATATAAAAAGTAGGATTTAAGTGGTTCCAAGTTATAAAAGACAGAACAGAGTAAATTACCAAGCAAAATAAAATAAAACACGTAAGTCTAAGCCTAATACAGTAAGAAACTAAATGCAGGTAGATCTCACTCTCAGAGATGTTCCAATAAGCTTCTTTTACAGACTAGACTTCCTCCTAGTCTGGGTCCAGCAATCACTCACACCCCTGTAGTTACTGTCCTTTGTTCCAGTTTCTTTCAGGCATCCTTTGGGGTGGAGAGGCTATCTCTTGAGCCAGCTGAAGACAAAATGGAGGGATTTCCAGGGGCTTATACAGTCTCTCTCTTGTGGGTGGAAACCCCTCTCTCCTCGTGTAGAATCACAGCTACAAGATGGAGTTTTGGAGTTACATGGGCAAGTCACATGTCCATGCATGACTCAGTTCTCTACAGGCCGAGCCATTGCCCACATGTTAGCCTGAACGTTCCCAGGAAAGCTCACATGTGGATTGGTGTCTATCAAGGTCCATTGTTAGCCAAGTACTTCCATTTACCTGAATAACCCCTTGACATTATATTGACCAAATCTGCCTTAGGTGCTTTCTACAGCAAACACTTTAAATACAAACATAGAGCCAATGCTCATAACTTCAGATATAAAAACGATACATGCATACGAATAGGATGAATACATGCAGTAGAACATAACCTTTTCAAAGATATGTTACATGGCATATCTAGCATAAAACATATTCCAGTTATGTCATATTTACACTCATAAGCATATTTCTATAAAGCATTATAGGGTGCAACATCACACTGGGCATCTAGGCACACCTCCAAAGCTGTGGATGGACCCTCTAATTTATTGTTTTCCCCTTCCATGGTTATGTGACCATATCAACGAGTGACACCAACTCTTCAAAGGAATTTTTAAACACACCCTTTAATTTTAGGCAGCACAAGAGATACGCTGATATAGGGAAAAACATGAGGTCTGCATGAAAACCCCTGCCTGAGTTTCCTCACCACTTCCAAAGGCTCTTTGGGATTTGGTCAGAATCTTTTCAGGGCCCTTGAACCCTCCTTCCTTCCTTCATCTTCTGCCCACTCTTCATCTGCTTTTGTTTCTGGTCTCTCCTCCCAAAATGGCTGGTGAGAGAGAGCCCTTCTTTTATAAAGTTTGTCAGGTAACTACCATAATTGACTTCAAGTCCTTCATCGTGTGATCTCACTTGGAAGAAAAGGTTTATCTGGGCAGTATCTAACTCATTCTCCAAGGGAGCTTCTATTTGAACAGGACAAGATGGGTCAGGTTAACAATCTGATTACTTTGAATTGCCCTCTCAATGCCTTTATGAATCCCAGTTCAAGATGGAGACAAAAAAGACAACAGGGAAGGCACAGTGCAGTTTTACAATCAAAACAGTATTCATGAAACAAAATGGAGTTTGTACTTTGATATAGATACATACAGGCATATACTAATTCATGACATTCAAAAAAGCCCATTTCAGAAGGAAATAGAATTTTTTTCCTTTTAGGTTACCAGTTTGAATTTGGTTCTAGATCTATTACCATCTGTTGGCTATTAGTCTCAGTGAACACATCTGTATCACCAAAAAAAAAACCCAAAACAAAGCAAGACACCACCACAAAACCCGAAACAAAACACCATCATGACTGGTTGTCATGTTGGCAGTGAGCAGCTGGAACTTGCATTGCGCTGACAAGGAGGCTAAGGCCCCAATCGAGCAAAGCTACTACGCACCTACTTCACTGTTTCAAAGGATTGGAGCCCAAATTACTGTTTTCCATGCTGTACCTGTTCTGTAGATAAGCAGAGTTCACTCTCCAAGGCTGTAAAGCTATAGTACTTCGTATAGTACTAAAAATTCATTTAAGTATGGCTAAAAACACATGTAAATGATTCAGTGTGAGTGGATAGCAATTGCACTGATATATTATGTAGGGTTTTTGGCTGCTTATTGTGGCTTCAGTTGTCCAAGGTATTAAGCACTCTATCCTTAGTCTCGCAAAGCACTTACAAATGTTTTATTTTAAACATGTGAGTAGTCCCGATTAAGCCAATGAACTACTTAAATATCATGCATCAGACCTCCAGAAATCATCAAATTGACTTTAAAATTATGAAATGTTAACAAATAAATTCTGGGTTCCTTTTATTTGCCTTCTGGGTTTTGAGCCTTCAGATTTCACATTTTCAAGCTTTCCTCCACAACCAGGAGGACTAGAAACTTACTCTTTTTTTCTTTAAGTGAAAGTTGAGATTCTTATGTAATTACTTAATTGCAGGAGTTGGGATCAAATGTAACAAAATTTGCAAAAAAAGTCACAAGAGTTTGCAACTCTGCTACTCTTGTGTTTAAAGTTAAACATGTTCTTTTGCTGGATTGCAGAGTGCTCAGCAACTTGAATCATGATGTCTATGACCTGCACCGTAATCCCACAATGAGTTTGAATTTTATGTTCAGCTTTTCAATTTGTAGTTTAGAGTAGTGAACGAGATTTCGTATGCATTATATAAGAACTTATTATGTGTGTTATCAGAAGTCATATAGCTGGGCATTGAGGATCAGTAAGGTTTACACATTTATATTATTAAAATGTAAGAAATCACTTGGATAGTTCAGTTTATTGCAGTGGTTCTCAAACTAGGGCCACTGCTTGTTCACGGAAAGCCCCTGGCGGGCTGGGCTGGTTCGTTTACCTGCCGCGTCCACAGGTTCGGCCGATCGCGGCTCCCACTGGCTGCGGTTCGCCATTCCAGGCCAATGGAGGCTGCAGGAAGGGTGACCAGCATGTCCCTCGGCCCACGCCGCTTCCAGCAGCCCCAATTGGCCTGGAGCGGCGAACCATGGCTAGCGGGAACCATGATTGGCCGAACCTATGGACGCGGCAGGTAAACAAACCGGCCCGGCCCGCCAGGGGCTTTCCCTGAACAAGCGGCGGCCCTAGTTTGAGAACCACTGGTTTATTGGTTTTGCCTTGTAGATGAGTTTTCTAGGCAATTTCACACCTTTGCCCCCTCATTCTCTGCACAGACTTTGAAAACTGATTTGTTTGACTTTGTTTAAAAGGAATATAGAAATGTAACATCTGTAATGGGTCCTTAGAGGGATACCTCTTCTCTACGTTGGAAAGAACATTTTCTAGTGGTTAGAGCGGAGGAGGGGGGATTGGAGTCCTGAGTTCTAATCGTGGCTCTTTTACTGACTTGCTGTGTGGGTATGGGCATGTCACTTAACCTCTCTGCAAAATGGGGGTAACAACACTTACCATACCACCAGTGAGGTGGTGAGGAATAGTTAATTAATATTGTAATGTAATATACATTGGGATTGTTGTATGATTTTATTCTATTTATGAAAATAAGTAATGCCATACAATTAGTACTAAGTGTACCAGTCTGGACCGGGGAATTATTTATATGTTGTTGGGGTGGGGTTGAGATGTAGATAGCCTAAAGCTACCTTGGGCCATCTTTAACCCACTACACTTTTTCTCAAATATACTTGTATTCTTCAAGAGGAAAATTCACAGCAAAACATATCCCCTTTTCTGTATTTTCCACTCTTTTAAGAGGCAATCAGTGCATGGTGTTTGTGCTTAGTTATGCTATGATAGAATTGTAGTTATAATCAAATAAAATGCTTCTGAAAACAGTACTCAGATGATAATCACATTGAGTAAAGTATGACAGTTTTTAGTTACCATGATAATCACTGCAACCTTAATGCCTGTGGGACTTCGACGTGATACTCCTGAAATTTTATGCTGCATAGATTAAGTAGTTACATGACAGTGTGTTCTACAATTCCCCCAAGTCTAGTCTTTGTTTAATGCAACCTATAATGACTTTTGTTTAGTCCTAATGATAAACTGTCGGTTTTGTTGGTTATTACTGCATGTTCGATTAAAGCATTAAATCTGTTTGCTTTCAACAAATAAAACTGTTAGGTTTTTTTTTTAATATACTGTGCTTACTTTCTGATATAGGGTCACTGGCATGGTACGGCACTTTATTTGACATGCTTCATGACTTCATGAGAAGCTGGTGTTTAGCTTAGATACTGAAGCAAACTATTCTATAAAATATTATGCTGTAAATATAAACCTTTATGAACCTCTTGGGATGGCCCTTCTAAACAGAATTAAAACATTCCATGATTCAAACCTATAAAATGAAAAGTAGCCGCTGCACTGAGTATTAATTTGCAGTGTGAAACCCTAAATATAAATTGGCATCGGCTCAGCTATCTTTGAAATTCATATTCATCATAGCAAAAAACAACAAAAAACCCTCCCATGATCCCCAAACAGGAGATGAACTAGGCAGTTTGTATTATACTATATTAAATACAGCATTTGTGAGGAAACTATATTAAATTCTTTAAATCAGCCTGAGTTTTCATTTTGTTGTTTATTTCCTTTCTATTCTAAAGAGCCACCCTATTTCACTGCTGAGCCTGAGAGTCGAATTTTGGCCGAGGTGGAGAAAACAGTGGACCTCTTATGTCAGGCAATGGGTGAGTGCGCAGTACATAAAGTATATGAAGCTGCTTAAAAGGGGTACGAGCTTGGAAAAAATAAATGCACCCTCTGTTGAATAAAGCACCCAATACCAATTCCTAACATTTTGGGGTAGATTTCAGTGAGCTATGACCATTTACAACATCTGAGGAGCTGCCCCTTCACCTTTAGAAAATTGGGCTGTTCTTTTAGTTTTGTTTTGTACGTGTGATGCAAGTAAGTGGAATTTTGGTATAAGAGCTGGGTAACATTAATGCTGCTTGTCTCCTGGGCAAAATAGCCCCTGCTCCTTCCGTTCATGTTCCTTGCTTTAGAGGATAATTTCTACAATTGTAGTTGGCTAAAAAGGATTACGGTCTTGAGCCAGTAAATTAACTGAAGTAAAACAATGGCTTTGGGACTCATAACTTGGGACGCCGCGAAACAATCAATAATTCCAATACTTAAACCTCCTTGTTGAAAATTATGGTGCTTTTACACTGAGTAGAAATGTCAGTTGCAGTAATGTTCAAGTGTAGTTACACTTCTACAACAGCACTCTTTCTTTCCGTTTTTAATTGGAAGGTGTTTTAATGCCATAACAACCTTCAAAATACTTATAACTGGACTTAAAATGAAATGCTTTTTTCGATACAATTCCAAAGAAGCAGAAGCATGCCTTCTAATTAAAAAATAGGAAGCATCATAATCTAGTGATTAGAACAGTGAGCTGCAAGTTTCTAACCCCGAATATTATGTTCGACTCTGCCACTGAATTGACTTATGACCTTGGCATGTCATTTAGCCTCTCAGTGCCTCAGATTCCCTATCCATAAATGGAGATAATAGTGCACACCCAGTAAAATGCCTTGAGGTCCTGAGATGAAAGGTGCTATAAGTGCAAAATATTGTCATTAAAACAGTTATATACACAAGAGCACTGTGAGAAAACTGTAAATCATTAACTATTTCAAATACTACTTTCCCAACACCAGCTGTTTTTGACAATATGAATGTTCTTTATAGCATGTTGTTGTTTCCATTCCCACTAATTCACCCCACCCCCTGCCTGTGCCAAATAAGGTGCTGCGGAGTGCTATCAGTTCATATTATGGTAAATATATTGGGATTTTTCTGTTACCCAGATGAGATTCTCACCCAAGTAGCTGTTGTTGTTTTTTAAATCACACCATTAGCAAAACTGGCTATAATAGTATTTTTCTGAGATTTGTCAAGTGTGTGGCAAGCAAATAACTCGAGCCTCTGGACTCTCTGCCGTGCCCAATGGGAGAACTATCTAAAACCCCAACTGCTCGTCAGCTATTAAAAGAAAAAACCTCTCCTTGAGAGGTCATGCAGACCTCATGGTGCTTTCTGACTTCTCTTCCAGACCTACTCTTCCTTCCATCTAGCTCCCTGGGGAACTAGTGGGGCACACCTAAGCAGTCTTATGGCCTGGATCCTGTTTGTACAGTGGAACCCTCTTATAGCCAAATCAATTAATATACCTTCAATGTGGATCCAATCCATGGACAGCAAGACAGTTCTTCTGCCAGAGTCTTGGATAGCTGCATAACAGGCATGCAGAGGGACTCCTGGCCACACGCCAGCTCAATATAAATTAGGAAAGAGTAGGGATTAGAGGCACAGGAGTGATTGGGGAGACACTAGATCTGTAATTACGCAGATCAAGCTGCCACAAATCCTTAAAAAGAGGTTGCTGCTTCTGTTCCAGCTCAGCTGCCCTATGCCGTGGCCACAGGTATGAAGGTGGATTTGACTTCACCCAGCTCCTGTGGAAGTCTGTGCACAAAGCCCATTTACTCAGCCTTTGCGCACTGTGAGTGTGAGAGAGGGATTAATTTCACAGCATAAGTAGCGATTAACTATAAATAAAATTGCAACCTGCACAGACTAGCTTTTTACTTCCTCATAAATGGAATTTCAGTGTATCCAACTGTACTGTAACCAGGCTGGGGTATATATCTCTCAGCAGCCATTGATGCTTTGTACATTTTCAATGCACTTTTTTTTATCCTTCCTTATTTACTTATAGAAAGCATGGAGCTGCAGGCCGCATTGGTGGTGTCATGGGATTGCAGTTAATTGGACAACAGTTCTACCTGTGTAGACAAGTAGACGGAAGGATACTTGTGGGACACGGCAGCCCATTGGGAGATCGTGGTGCTATAAAAAATAAATAACAAAAATAATAATTTAAACTTCTCTAGTCTTTAATCCATGATCTCCATGTACAATTGCTAAAATTCAGACCATGGCTATAAAATAGTTAAAGATTGTTAGCCCTATTTACAGGTGGGGAAACTGAGCCACAGTATGGTTAAGTTACTTGCCCAAAGTCATATAGTGAGTGGTAAAGCCAGGAATGAAGTCCAACTTTTCTGGCTCCCAGTCTCCTCTCTAACCATTAGATTAATTTTCTAATCTTGGTAGAGTGCTTTGGAAAATGTATGGCGCTCTATAAACGTTAAGTATTATGATAATTTTATTTTATGAATCTTTAGATCACACTGCATCCCCTCAAACAGCAAGGTAGGACCAAGGGTTGGCAAAATGCCTACATGGAGGAATAAAGATCTTTAAAATGTTTCCTTCTCTAGATTTTCCGTTAGGACGGATCAGGGAGAAATAAAGACAAAATTCATAATTGTTTTTGCTATTTTTAAAATTTTCATTGCAAAATGAAAAAAGGGAATTTTGTACAATTTTAGAGGCAGTTGTCTCTGGGAAGATCACTAAAAGCCCAAGTGAATGCTATTGACAGGCCCCTAAATGCTTAAATAAGATCTTTGCTTATCCATATGAGATAAGATTCATAACTGTAGGGTAGGGGAATGTATCCATGGCTGAAACATAGGAAATAAAGAGATGGTAATATTCATTTTATCAGCTGAGTTAGTGATGGAAAGATGTATTTCACAGTGATTATAGGATTAGGATTTTTTTGCTAATATTGTTAGTGGGAAGGGATTTGAGAAATGACTCTAATGTTAAAGGTAGGGGTCAAAGTATTGAATGCCAGGTTTCATTATCTGAATGCCCATCAAATCTAATGTGTGGGAAAATGGAGTTGTTATTATTTAAACTTGAAATCATTTCCAGCCTCTTCCATATCAGGAGGACTATTCCATTCTGTTTCTTCATTACTCAGTGATAACTTGTATTTGCCCAGGGGACTTTCAAAAGATGAATAACACTCTCGCACTGAGAATTCTGAACATTAGAGTTTATACTAATTTTGTATATGGGCTGTTGTCTGAAATGGAAATTGTGCCTGTTGCATGGTGGTACACTGCATCTATTCATATCAAACACCACACACTGTGTACAGTGGATTTCTTTCTGAGATGATTATCGGCTTCAGAGGTGATTTTGGCAACGGATGCATGTTTGTATAAATAACATTAGGATGAATCAAATATTCTTTTTCTGCTACTTCTTATTTTTTTTGTACATTTTTATTTGGGTAAATATAATTTTGTCCACACCCAGAGGATGAGTAAAATTGAAAGGAGACACAAATTGATATGTTATGTCATATTAGTAACTTTGGGATTTTCAAAATAATGGTAATATTGTGCTCTTCTATAGTGCCTCCCATCTGAGGATTTCAGTCTGCTAACATTAGGGTGAAATTCACTGCCTGCCCAAGGCTCTAGGCATCCTATGGGCTTAAATGAGGCAAAGGGCCTTCACTAGAGTGAATTTCACTCATTAAGGAATTAAACCTCACTGCTGCCCGGTAATGTAGGTAACTACTATCCCCACTTTACAAATGTGAGACACAGAGATTGCTCGGCACCTCTGAAAATCAGGCAACTTCAGTTCCCATTGACTACTTCAGTTGCCTAGATATTATTGTGATGGGTGCATTAGAGATATATAAGGTAGACGGATGGATGACAGACACAGACTGTAATGGGGTCTACAAACCCCATACCGAGTATAGATGGGGGAGTTGTGGGGAGGAGAGTCTCTCCTGTTCACAAGCAAACAGCCTAATCATACCCTCTTGCAGCTGCCAGAGCTGCCAGTCATGGAGGCAGGCACCCATAGCTGCTACCAATAGAGAAAACAAGGCCTGCTATAAAGAGGAGAGTGAAGAGCTGGAAGCGGAGGCAGAAAGGTCTGGGGGGTGGCAAAGAGGTGACAATGACACCTTTAAGAAAACAGCCAGGCAATTGCAGGGCCTAAAATTGAAGGACTGATAGACTTAATTGGCGGTGAGAGTCCAGGAACTGACCTGACCGAGAACAAACTAAGGAGGGCCAGTCAGGAGATGCAGAGATCCATCGAAAGACCACACCAGGAGACAGTGACTCTTACCTTACAATCAGTCAGTGGTTCAGATCCTGGGCTGAGTTCCAGCTGTGCCTGTAAGCTCAACACAGCTTGTGGTGGAGACTAGGGGTGGGTCAATGTCGTTTAAGCATTTATGCCCTCCCAATCTTGGGGTCATCCAGTTCCATCATAAATTAAAGCAACTTTATGGCTGCTTTACTTTAGGCCCTTGGGGGCTGTTCAGGAAGAGCCAGGGACTGCTGGAGTGGGAGGACAATGCAGGGATCATAATGGGTGGCATAGGAGCTTCTATGGCTACCCTACACCACTGAATAACTCCACTAGGAAGGGAAAATTCTCCACTGGCCCGAACTGCTGAATTTACAGTCCCTTTTGTGCAGCAGACTGGTGTGAAGTGGCTACAGCGTAAGTGAAAACCTGTGCCAGTATTTCTATATATGTGCATGCAAGAATAGAGTAATACAAAGTATGAGATGTTATTTTTAAGGTAGGATTTCTGTTTACATTTTAGTTTGCATTAATGCACAAATGTTTCAACCACAGGTGAAGTAGAAAATGAATCAAAATACAAATTTTAAAACAGGTTTACTGAATACAATGTGCTGCTTGTACATTATCACTTAAAGATACACTGCCAGTTATCATGAAAAGGATTGTTAAATTGAGAATTAAAATACCTATTACAGTCACTTCAGCATTTCATTGCTAATGTGTAATTTGCCATTTTCTTTTAATTTTGACAACTTGACTGTAGCGGGATATAAGATTTTTATTCAGGATGAAACTACACTATAGGAATTTCTATGTCACAGTGTTGCTATGGTTCACATTTACAGGACTTTGGTTTTAATCTAAAATTTTGTTTTAAAACGTTTTTCCCAAAGTGTGGTATGAAGTATGATTATGAGGAAGAAAACATGATAGGGTTATCTCCACACACTATCATTATTTGCTGTTGTTGTCATCACGTTTTCTACAGTATCTTATTGTCGTTGATAACATGATCTGTATTCACCATTGATCAAACAGTGCTTTTGTACAAATATCTATATATTTATATAGATTTTGGGTGGGGCAAGTTAGGCTACGTAGGGCTCAAATTTGTGCTCAGATATTTGACTACAACATTGCTGTGTACTTTGATTGTACAGAGTATTCGGTGGTTGGCAAAGAATAACAGTGAATTGGCTTTGTTTGATATGTAGGAGTTCCTGTTCCCACTCTAGCCTGGTTTAAGGACTCTGTTCCTATCAACGAGCTACAGAATCCTCGTTACAAAGTGCTAACGAATGGGGGGCTGCAGATCCAGGGATTGCATCCTGATGATTCCGGAATCTTTCAGTGTTTTGCCAGTAATAAAGCTGGAGAAATACAGACCCACACCTACCTGGATGTAACCAGTGAGTACGGAACTATGGTAATGATTAATGAGAGCAATGTTCCCATTTCAGATAATTGATTGAAGGGCCACAAGCATTTGTATAGTCTTCTGGACAGCTTTGTGGGTGCAGTGGATTGATTCAGATTGATTGAATTAAATCTATAGAGGCAACACTTGCACTTCCATAACCTTGTAAGTGTTCTAGAGCTAATGCATTCACTTGAGGCTTGATCCAAAGCATGTTGAAGTCTATGGAAAGACTGTCATTAATGTCAACGGCCTTTGGATCAGGCCGTTATTGCTACATTTAAAAAAAAAAAGAAAATTTTGGGGAAAAAATTGGGCTCTCTCTCTTCCTTTTAGTTCTATAGTTGAGTTTTCCTTTTCTATTGCTTTATATAATTCATGCTACTGTTTTATGATTGTGTAGGATGACACTTTAGGTAGATTTTGCTTGGGGGGAATAAACACACATAAAGTCAGAAGTTCCAAGTTAAACATATTTTTCAACAATAAAAACCAAGTTAAATGTTGTAGTTATTGAATCACTCTGCCATCTTATTTGTTGGAAAAATTCCATGGTTGCCAATGTAATGATTTTTTTTAAGCTCAAGGACAATATACAAGTACTGACCAGAATTCTTTGGGCTTTAGAAAACAGATCTGCAACAGTTCGATATCTATTTGGGAAGTGGCAGTAAAAAAAAGTAATAGAGTGCAACTGGGGGAAAATAAGAAAGAAAAAACTTAGACAATGTATTGAATGAGAATCAGATTCTAACTATTTTTGGCTGACATTTAACTTTCAACGTTAATGTCATTCTCAAGTTGCTTTTCATCTTAAAGAACTCTGTATTATGAAGATGAAAGCAAATAGTTTTGTTTATCTAGATTTCTGTATTCCCCAAAACACTAATTTTACACCTTTCCACTTTTATCATTAAGATCTCTTGCTTGTACTTATACAAGCACTGATAGATTTTATTTTCCGTTTAGGTAATAAAGTGTGTTAGATCATTCCTAGGAGATGAATAATGAAAGGTTACAGTCACTGCTGAAAGGTTTTTATTTATTAGTGTCATGTCCTTCTCCATGATCCGCTCTATAAAAGTGGAAGTAAACCACTCCAGGATGGTATTTAAGGGATTGTTTTGATAGGTGATCCCATGATTTTTTTACTTTTTTGATTCCAGATATTACACCAACATTTACCCGACCTCCAATGGACATTACTGTTACAGAAGGGATGACTGCAGTATTAAGCTGTGAGGTTACTGGGGCTCCAAAACCTGCCATCACATGGAAAAGAGGTAAACACTTATTCTGTTGTGAAACCATAGTGAATTCCTGCTCTGTTCTCCCCTTGAATACTTTGGGAGAGTCCATTCAGCATGTACGTCTCTATTTTCTCTAGTTTGTTCTGTGCAAGAAGAGGATGGCTGTGTGTGTGTGTGTGTGTGTTCGTGCACGCGAGTCAGTGAGTGAGTGTGTGAGCACCTTGTGTGGTTTTGTTACTTAATCTTTTGGAATTTCATCGCTTAATTCATGCATTGCAAATAACAAGAGTCATGCCATTTCCTCCTCCTATGTTTCAGGGAACCAGATCTTAGCCAGTGGCTCTGTTCAGATTCCCAGGTTCATTCTTCTTGAATCTGGTGGGCTCCAGATTACTTCCGTCTTTCTCCAGGATGCTGGCAATTATACCTGCTATGCAGTCAACTCTGAAGGAGCCCTGAATGCTTTTGCTATCCTGACTGTCTGGAGTAAGGATAATGCTTTGTTTTAAATCTAACATTAATCAAGGATTAATCAGTTTTTGGTGTGCTCTCAGGAAATTGTCAAACTATTATACAGCTCCATTTAATAGAAAAACTTGTATAAATTAATAGGAATAATGTGTCTATTTAAATAAATCTATCAAATTATCCATTTTTGTGAAAGGATGAATATAAATTTTGTATATTTGGATAGCTATTCAAGATGTTTTTGTGAAAGAAACTAATTTAATAAAAAATTAGAGTGAGTATGATCTAACTTACACAGGTTTTACACTGGTGTAATTTCATTGGCGCTGATTCTCTGGCAGGGAAAAGCAGCCCTAAAGCTGGCAGAGCTGGCCACTTAAAGATTCCCCCTACCTAAAGGTATAGAACCAGGGCAGGTTCCAGGTTTTTCCAAGCAAAAAAACCAAAAAAACCAGAGTGCCGCCCCTTGAAAAGAGCCGCCCCAAAGGGCCGGAATGCCACCCCTTAAGAAGTGCCGCCCCAAGCACATGCTTGGAACACTGGTGCCTAGAGCCGGCCCTGTATAGAACAGCCCTCATAGCTTCTGTGCCACCAGCTCCCTGACTGCTGCCACGGGGTATGTGGCCATAAGGTCATACGTGATCCTTGCTTACGTAGTTACCTCTGACAGTTGTTGACAGCCAATGCAAAATACATCAGGTTTCAGCTGCTCTAAATTGATTTAGGGATCAGCCTGGTACCGATCAGACTCAGGTTTGGCTTGCCCTCCACCACTACCTGGATTTGTACTGAGTATCCTCTTAGCTGGTCTACAGAGTCTGACCCATTGACTTCATCTGAGTTACTCCTGGTGTATGGGAGGTGAGATACATTCCCAGTGTGGGAAATCCAAGCTACAAGTTAAAAAAGGGAAGGTTTAACATGTTGCCATTAACAGCAGGAAAAAAAAATCCTGAGTTGAGAATAAAAATGCTTTTTATAAAAAGTATATTGCTCTCCTCTCCTTCCCTCTCTTTGAAGTGCAGCTTAGGGACTGATTATCCTTGGGGCGGATGGTGCACATTTTACATCTATTCATCCGCAAAAGAATGTAAACATTCCACCTTATGATCTTGAGGGTATCTGTGGAATATACTGGCAATAAATGTAATGTAAGACACACTTGTCATATATGGATGGCATATTGATATTACTGACTGTGCATATGGTTTAAGTATTAGAAGAATGTGTACTGCTTTATATTCAGATATATTTAATGGAGCACAGCAGGGGGTCTCCATTATAATTCTTTTCTCAATGGATCAAATACCTGTAATAGATAGGGTCCCTGTTCATTTTTTCTCTCTTGCTAAACTTTTATGATTGAATATAACCACACACTACATGTACAGCAATGAGAACTCCATTACAGAACTAACCAGCTTACACAGGTACAGTAGAAATAATACTGACATAGTACATGGTATTAGTAATATTAGACATAGTGCAAAATGATTGTAATGTTGTTGTAGCTGTGTTTGGTCCTAGACTATTAGAGACAATGTGGGTGAGGTAATATCTTATACTGGACCAACTTCCGTTGGTGAGAGAGACAAGCTTTTCAGCTTACACAAAAAAGAAAAGCTCTATGTATGCTCTATTGTCTCTCTCACCAACGGAAGTTGGTCCAGTATAAGATATTACCTCACCCACATTGTCTCTAATAGTATGATATCTCTACTTGTACAGATCAGATTCAGTTGGTCATCTCTTGTACACCTGTGATTTCTCATTTGTTATGGGTTATCATCTCTACGGTAATTTGGGACTGCATTCCTTTTATCCACCCATCTTCCACACTTTACTGTCTGTCTGCCTGTTTTAGCTGATGATATGAGCTGCCACCACCTCTTTGCTGAGCATAATAGAGATCTTTCACATTTGATCTAGTTGCTATAGTTACAAGCAATTATTGTGTTCTATGTCTCCAGAGGTGTTTGAATGAAGATAGTTTTGCAACATTTGGGAAAACACCTCTTTCTTATGAGGAACATTCACTCTCCTTGAAACTGCTCCTCTTCCACCCTCATTGCATAGGTTTGATGGGATAAGGTGCCATTTACATTTTCCTGTTTCTGAATAATTTTCAGAGTATCTTCTTCCCTTGCACAGTTTTTGACTCCAAATAGCATGCCTGGGCTCCTGAATAACAATATATTGTTGACTTATAGGCACCATAGATGTTCTTGGAACTTTATGACTTTGGGGTTGCCAGTAACTGGTTGCAGCAAAGACAACAAATAACATTTAGTACTCCTCTAGCGCTTTTCATATTCAAAGCACTGCCCGCAGATTAGCTAACTAAAAGCTGCTCATGCTGGTGTCCTCTGCTGCTTCTCTAAAGTCTCTTCATCACATACTTAGGACCTCAGCTTTACATAGTTAAATTAGACCAGGGGGTGCGGCGGGATCCACATAAAATAGTGGTAAGAGTGTCCTGCCTGTTAGATTTAACTACTGGGCAACCTTCCATATGCCAGTCAGGGAGCTTCACGCTCACACTCCCATTGCCAGAGTGAAAGAGAGCTTCTTGCCCAGAGTGACGAATAACTCGTTCATTGCCCTTTGAGAGAGACCAGATAAAAGTCTGCAATTTTACCTGAACACTGACTTCTGTTCTTTTCAGATCGCACTTTTATTGTTCACCCTCCTGAAGACAGCACTGTTATTAAGGGAACCACAGCCACTCTACAATGTGAAGCGACTCATGACCCTAGAATTTCAATCAGGTTGGTGGTATCCATTATTGTTTGTGTGGCTTATCTGAACTTAATTTTACAAACTATCAGAGTGTCATTAGGTGAGAAGTTTCAGGATCCCAGATTTCAGCATCAGACCCTTGATTACCTCATCATAAGATTGTAGACTGCATCATTAATCACATAAATTCCATTTTCTACTTCAGTCTTATGTATTATTTGCAATGAGCTATGTTCCACTTCATGACTTCAATACAGCCTTCCATGATTTTACTGTCAAGGTTAATACACTATCAATAAAACCAACTTGTCAGAAGCTGCTACTTAATGAGAGTAAAGCCCAAAGGGATCAAATAGGACTTCAGAAGTGTTTACGTTGGGAGTGCTGAAACTCTAGGAGGGGGGCTGTCCCCACTCTCTGAAACACTTTAATAACTAAGGGATAAATTCTTATTTAATTGAACCCTGTGTAATGGAGAGCAGAACTTGCCTCTAAACTAGTAGATCTGCACACAGAATTCAGAGGTAGCTCACCACTTTTAACAAAATGACAGCATTGAAATATGCACAATTTAAAGGCACCACACATGAATGAAAAAAGTTATTTGTGGCTTTGAGGATTGTTTTCAAAACATTAGAAAATGACAGTGCAGAGAACCTATAAAATTATGTAAACATTTTTAGACCATACTGGATCGTAGGGCTGTGTATACACATGTTGTGTAGCTGTATACATGTATCTAAATCTACACACACAAGGCTCGATCCTCTGGCATGGCAGCCACTTTGCATTGTGTTACTGGTGTAATCTGGCAATATACCTGGTGTAACTAGCTCAGGGAGGATCAGTCCGTGTATGTGAGAGCCTGAAATCCATACACCAAACAGAGCAGTTCTTATGCCACATTCCTTCCCTTCTGCTGTCATAAGAGTATGGGGGTGTGGCTGGAGAAAAGGGGAAGTCAAGGTGGTTCTATTTTACACTGCTACTGGGCTGCATTTTTGGCCCCTTTTGGTTAGAACAATAGGGTGAATGGTCTGCACCAAATATCAGCTGCATCAGGAGAGTGCAAAGGAGAGCTTTAATTAACCTTTGCACATATACCACCTCCTGACTGTCACTTTGTGCATTTTGGCCACACCCAAGGATCTGGCCCATAAACACATAGAGTATAAAAATCAGAGTTGGGTAAATACTTGTGGAACATTTTTGTAGTATTTGCTTACATTGAAAAAATGAGTTCACTTGGGCCATAACTTCCTTGTACCGCTTTTGTGTTCACTTTTTGCAAATATTTATGTTACTGAGTGTTTTTGTATGGAATGGGCTAGTGTTTGATATCACAGAGATAATGAGATGAGCCAGATGAAGATTCAATCACACTGCTTTTACCTAAGAATGTGTATTAAGTTACTTGCAGTACAGTACTTCATAAAGGCTTTACCCGCACCTGTTAAAGATGGCCTACAAAATTCACTCATAATTTTGCCACTCATGAGTAATGTACTCATTCCATATATCTATATGGAATATAGATATATTCCATCATCTCTACATTGTTTGTGTATATCAAATTTTCTTTCTAGTCACTAGTCTAAGATCGAGGTCAGAAAAGTTTAAATGTCCTGAAAATATTTGTAGTGGTTTATCAGTTTAGTGCCATTTTGACTGTAGAATTTTAACAGCTGATATCACCTTGTTGTACAAATCTTTCTGAGCTTTCTTAGTTGTACTTGTTAACATTTTGAAACATTGTGACATCCAGGTATGTTTGGAAGAAGGACAGCATTGCAATAAACCCATCTAGCAGTTCCAGAGTTACAGTAGAGAAAGGTGGTACCCTCCTTATTAGCCAGACCTGGTCAGGTGACATCGGCGACTACACCTGTGAGGTTATTTCTTTTGGAGGAAATGATTCGAGAAACGCTCGACTAGAAGTGATGTAAGTATTGCAGCTGTCTGGCTTTTGATGGCACATTATATTTGGTTTTTAATTCTCTTGAGCATTTTTGTACTGTTTCTTTCTATTACTTTTTAAAGAAAAAAGTTAAGCCAGTTCTTCTTGCTAATGACACTGCCTTAAGAGCTCCTCAGTTTTAAATAGGTATATCTCCATATATTTATTTATTTATCTTATAGAGCTGGAAGGGACCCTGAAAGGTCATTGAGTCCAGTCCAGTCCAGTCTGCTGCCTTCACTAGCAGGACTAAGTACTGGTTTTGCCCCAGATCCCTAAGTGGCCCCCTCAAGGATTGAACTTTCAACCCTGGGTTTAACAGGCCAATGCTCAAACCACTGAGCTATCCCTGCCCCTTTTTGTGTTTGTATGCCGCAGTGAATGGACTTCCAAATGGCAGAAGCCAGTTAGCCCTCTTGGGAGACTGTGAGCCACCATGTATAGACATGTGTGCATATTGTAGATGTTTTGAGAAATAGCAATAATAATAACTCAGCTCCAGGGACTCAAGGTTATAAAAATGCATCTCCCAGTTGTTTTGCTTTCCTCAAAACTCAACAGATCTCAGAACTGTTGGTCTCTGAGGCATTTTTTTATTCTCCTGCTTGCTTTGCATTTCTAAATAAAGTTTCCTCAACCATATGCATGTCTCTGCTCTTAATGATAGTTTTTAAAGACCTTTAAAGTGCAGTATTCTGGAAAAGGACTGGTTTTTTTAAGGCATTGTGGGATTCTGTATCTTCTGTCTCTATCCCTTTAGATCAAATATGATCAGTTTACAAGTAAGATGTCTTTTTCTGTCTGCCAACCCAGCATATTCAGGCTATGGTCTGAAAATCAAACTGTTTTCTGCCTTGTGCATCATCAGCAATAATAGATAAATATTCTGCAGGCCAAATTCTGCCTTCAGTTTTACCAGTGGACCAAATTTTGCTTTCACTCACACTGATCTAAATCCAGAGTAACTTCACTGAAGTCAGTGTAGTGCAGAGAGCAGAATTTAGCCCATTATCTTAATTTAGGACAGAATTTGGTCCTGACATTGGTATTTAATTAACAATTCTGATGATGATGTGTGAGCCATAACAGAACGTCCTTCATTCACCCTTAGCTGTGTTGACTCTGTCTAACAGGAGTAAAATGCAATAGAATTGTATTGGTATCATGCAAGTCATAAGCTATGACACTGATGTATGTATGGAGCATATCTGTTGAGTATGAAGGTAATGTTTTTATATAGTCATTTTTCTGAGTTAAACTGCACTTTAGTGTAACTAAAATAGCATCTGTTTCTGCTGGTCACTCCTGATCGTCTCTTAGAGAAGATTCTTATGGTTCCTTTTACCGCCTGGCAGTGTAATGTGCTCCCCTCTGAGATTTGCTACACGGAACTCAGTTTTATAAAACATTAGGCACAGTTCCATGGCTAGATCAGATGCCCATTTTGAGAGAGCTGTCAACTTTCTCTTGTTAAATAAGCATTCTTCCGCTCTCCTCCTGGAGTGAATTTCTACTGCTGGGTAGTCTCCAAGAGTGGGAATTTTTGAGGACCATTTGAAATATTCCTTCCACTCAACCATCTTCACTTTCCATTTATCCAGACTTCTCTGGAGCCTTTGTGGGCTTTGGCAATGTGTATGGTATTTTTTTGAAAGGTGGACAGGCGTGAGGGAGGAAAGCTGCCACATCTTTATAACCAAGGCTTTGAAGCCGAGCTACAAAGCTATGTTGACACTAGGGTGACCAGATGTCCCGATTTTATAGGGACAGTCCCGATTTTTGGGTCTTTTTCTTATATAGGCTCCTATTACCCCCACCCCCTGTCCCGATTTTTCACGTTTGCTGTCTGGTCACCCTAGTTGACACGTGTCACATTCCTGTGTCTTAAGTAATCTGAATAGTTCTCAAGTCTGCTCAGCAAAAGGCAGCCTTTTATATTGTGTTCTGGAGCAGCTGCACCATCAGATGCATTCATCCCCAGAGGACGGTAGGTGGTGTTAATGTCACTGCTCACCTCTGGGGGGTTTATCAATAGGGAACAGTGTTACACTCTATAGAACTCCTGCCAGTGGAAGTTACTTGAAAGGGGCACATCTCTCAAGTGTCCTGGGCCTGTCCCTCCCTGCAACCCTGCCCACTTCCTACTCTGCTGGCTAGTTTTGGGTCTCCCTGCAGAGTAGAGCCCGTTGGCACTCTGTCCTCACTCCTTGAGGATATTCTGCTGATAGCCTATACCTCGGCTTCTGCCACAAGAATCCAGGGAATGGATCAGACCCAGTCTGTTTAGAGAACTCCAGTAACTGACAAGTTACTCAGTTATACTTTTGAATTGTAATATTTTGATCTCACTGAGATAAAGTACTGCAAGAACACAAAGGAATGCTGTTTTTTGACAACTTGCATTAATATTATTTGGCTAAGTAGCACAAATCCACAAAAAATAGAGACCTATTTTCTGCACATGTCTTCTCCTCCTAATGATGAAGTGTGTCTCTCTCTCGCCTGTCAGAATGTTTCCTTCTCCTCACTTCCAAAATGGCTAGTGAGAGATCCTGCCTTTTATAACCTCCCATCCCCTTTGTCAGATGACCCTCTGCTCAGCCTTATCAGATGATCAGAGTACCTCATCAGGTGATCTGTTGCTTAGTAACCTCTCCCCTGGAATTCAGACCAGAAAACTGGTGTGCCCTGAGTAGCAGCCAACTCTTTGTCCAACGATTTGCCATTTGAATGGATGATTGTCAAAGTTAAATGTCCTTCTGTTATTAGCCTTGTGCCAGGTGCATGAATTTCTCCTTTTGCAAATTTTGGATTTTAGCTCAATATGGAGACAAAAGATAGCAGACAAGACAACCAAGTTCCGCATTCAGAGTGGATTTTGAAGTCTGGTACAGATACACAGAAAATCCCCAATATCAACCACAATTCATAAGCTGCACATAGACAGATTCCCTGAATCGTCACAAGGAATAAAAAAGCTTCCTTCTCCAGCCCTTTGTCGGTCTTATCTATTTAGAATATAAGCTCTTCTAGACAGGAGCTATATGTATATGTGGTGCCTAACATAATTGGTCCCCTACTGTGATACAAATAATAGATAACATTAATTGGTGCAAACAGTACAGAGTGTCTTCCCCGATGCAGATATCTCAGAAGCAAAAAGGTGTGAAAAGGGAGGTCCTAGAAAAACCTTGCTAAAGTTCAGCCAGAGATCACAGATCACCCATCAGTCCTGTGCTGGTGGTACTGGGGCACAGAAAGGAATTGCTATGTAGTGTATTCTCCATTCATTCATTTGCATGCTGGACTTCTATTTCTGTTGCATCCAAACTCATAATGTCTGATCCTGAAAGTAATTGCGAGTAATAGAGCATGCCAGCTTCATTCATCTTATCTTTATAGTCCTGCCCAATAAGAAGATATACACAAAGGAAACGTCCCATTTTCCCATAGCTGAATAAACTCAGGGAGATCAGGCTGTATTTCTCCAGACATTAAGGTTTTCTGATTCCAACTCAAAAGTATCCTAAAGGTTCTTGATACATTTAAAGTATTCTATGTTAGTAATATCTATATCTGACATGACCTGCTGCACCATACCCTCCTCCCCCACCATTCATTTGAGGAATATTTTTTTGTTGAATGAATAAATGAATGTGACTGAGAATCATGGTAATACCCTACACTGTTGGGAAAATAAAATCTCCCCAAAGACCAAAATCTTTTCATTCCCCCCCCCCACTACAAAGAAAATTACTTGTTAAAAATTTAGGAGGGGTAGAAATACCTGTAATACAAAATAGACAATTTATATTTGGCAGCCAGTTCATCTTGCTAGCTTTAGTCCTTTCTCCAGAGTTTTCCACTTCATTGTTCTTCCCCAAAATTGGAAAGCAAGGGACTGGAGCTAACCACTTACAGCAGATATCATCCTATGGACTTCAAAGTACTCCTAAGTATTTTCATTAGGAGTCACCTGTCGGGGAATTTTGGTACCAGATAAATAATGGTAGTTCTTAACAATGTGCAGTAACAAAAATCAAAATGACACCTAATTAAAAAGCCATTTGCTATGGATTCCATATCCCATGTCCTCTAATATCTTGGCAATCCCTTGCCTTTTCAGTCTGTGTGTGATGGAGCAGAAAACCTCACACCAGCAGAGAAGTTAAAGGGAGCCAATAGGCCAAGCTAGCCCCACTCTGCTATTCCTGCAGCCAATGCCAGGCCTGGAGGGGGAAAGGAAGGAGAAAACTCTCAGCTCAGGGCTGACTGGCAAAGACACAGGATGCAGTTCCGAGTCTCTGCGGCCACGACAACCAATGAGAGAGGAGTGCTGCATCCCTGACTGGAAAAGACTGTTGAGGAAACTGGGGAATGCCCAGTAGTGATTGGACTCTATTTTCTTGAAGGACATTGTAGGGCCACAAAGATCATAAAGGGCTGAAGAGCATAGAAACACCCAGCGAACATAGGGAATAGAGACTTCCTCCCCCCACTGAGCTGGCTTCCTGCCACAGCAGCAGGTAGAAGGGTCAACCAGGGGATGTTACTCCAGGCAAGCCATTAGAGAATTGGTGGAGAAGGTGCACGTCAACCTAAACCCTGCGTAAGGGAGTTGATCGAGCCTAAAAACCAAAAACACAAAAAGCCCCCAAAGACACACACTTCAAAAAAACGTGTCCCTACACTGCTACAGTGGATATGGATCAGTTGCTAAAATGAATGGCCAAGCAGAAGGCACAACAACAGCAACTCTTTCAACAAATGGCCAACCAGGGGTTTCTCTGCTCCACCACACTGTGTATTTCACAGTTTCATGGGAACAGGAAGGAAGTCAGGCAGAAAGCCTCTTCCTCTCTAAGGAGAAGGTTTTAGTTGTTTTCGAGCTCTCTATTGGGCCGTTACCCAGGATATAAAAATTACTGACAAATCCAAATTGAAAAAAACAAATAGAAAACTATTTTTAACTATTTACCATCAAATATAAAGTAGCAATAATGATAATTAATTTTTTTAAGTATTTGCTTTTTTAGACCAAGAAGAAAGAGTAAGATAAGAAAACTCTCCCTTAGTCATCTGTGGATTTGACCTCCATGGAGGTAAATCCAGTGTTGGCTCCAGGAATGAAATCAGAAATAAATCTGTCTGATTTGACTCTGGCCAAACTTGTAATTTCTCAATACAGCCATGATATAGGCTTTCAAGAAGGCACACTCACCTGCCTGTCTGTTCTCTGTATGGAGTACAGTAATCATTCCTGTGTTAGGAGTTTGGTGAGACAAATGGGAAAGCTCTGAACAGAAAACAGGCTCTTCATTTAATATGTTAGAAACATTTATGACAATGCCATCAAGGCAGTGTGTTTTGTTAGATTTCCTACCTCAAATTCCTAGCAAGTTGTTGGGTCCATCAGCTGAGTCACCTGCTCCAGAGTTTAACCGGTGTATGGTGGATCTGACTTAGGAAATCATTCATGAGTTAGGAGCAAAGCTTTTTTATAAATTGACAAGAAGGCTTGTTTAATCTCCCTTGCCTCCTTAGTAATCCCCTTTTCAGTCCCAATCTCTCTAATTACCTGCTCGTGGGCCATTCTTCTTAGAAATCTCGCCAACAACATGTCTGGTTTAGTTCCCTTAGCAAGTAGTTTTCTTCTAACTAATTTTATAAGACACACTGTGTGTTTGCTGTGTAAATTTTTCAGTTGCCCTCTGGCAGTTATGAGCTGACTCAAAATATTACAGTATTTGTTTCTAATATGTATCATCTGCAACTCTCTAACATTATTCTCTAGCCCTATCACCAGGACTGCACATTCATTCTTGTTTACATAACCCCTATTTTAATTGCTTTGTCAGAGTCCCATCAGATGACCTCAGTGGCTGTCTCATTAACCTCAGACATGACAGTATGAGGCAGATACAAAACTATATCACCATAGAAAGTCTTCTTGTGGAAGTTATGGAGAAAAGTGACCACACCTGACTCCTTAGCGTGAGAGGTGCATGGTCTGAGCTCATGATATTTCTTATGTGAGATCTTCATATGTGGTTTGAGCATTGGCCTGCTAAACCCAGGGTTGTGAGTTCAATCCTTAAGGGAGCCATTTAGGGAACTGGGGTAAAAATCTGTCTGGGGATTGGTCCTGCTTTGAGCAGGGGGTTGGACTAGATGACCTCCTGAGGTCCCTTCTAACCCTGATATTCTATGACTCTATATTTCTATTTGTAGTTTGGGAGAGTGAGAAAAAAATCAGTTCTTGAATTAGACTGATGACAACTGTTCCATGCCCCATACATCATTGTCCCAAGTCTTGTTCTCTTCCTTGGTTTGTTAGAGGCAGAACAGTCCTAGGTGGAAGTTCCTCTCAATCTAAAACAGTTAAAATTATCATGCACGCACATGACTTTCAGTATGTTTAAGCAGCAAGGGAAAGCAATTTCTTAGAGAAGAAAAAAACAGCACTCTTTGGGAGCATGAATATTCATGACTGTGATGGGGGATTCATTTATCATTGCCTTGCACGCTCTCCTCCTCCTTTGCCACCATCTCTTATGTACAAAGTGTAAGTGTTTTATAAAGTGGGAAATTAATATTTGTTAATCACCACTTTTGTGCATTTGAGAGCGAGCAATACCCTTCCCCACTCCAATTTCTTTTTAATTTTAAATGTTCATTTCTGGTCAGGTGTGTTTCTTACACACACTCTGTATCCGCCCCCAGGGGCTTAAATCTGTGCACACCATCTGTTGCTAGACAAGGTAGACCCTTAAGATTAAAGGAAGTTATATTAGTGGTGCTAGGTGTATTGCATGAAAGTTACAGTTCATGGTGTTAATGCTCTCTAGGAACAGAGCACACCACCCATTTCCTTCATGCTGCTAACTAATTGTCCCGCATATTAGCATTATCATTTGGTGTGAATCTGACAGAATCATCAACTAAACCAAATCCTAAGCAAAAATATGTTTAAACTCAGTTTATGCTTAAAAAGAACTTTAACTCATGTATACCACTACTCCAACAAGTCTCCTGACTGCTTCCTTAATGGGTCTCTAGACAAGCTTGACAGTCTCCTTTTCAGCTGTCAGAAAGTCATTTTAGGTCCCTGGACAAATTTCACCACAGAATTGAGAGTGAAAAAAGATATGTCCATTTTCCTCTGTAAAATCATTCAATACATACCCTAAAGAAAAACGCTATCCTGCAAACTCTTCCCCAATAATATAGCTTCTTATATCCCCAGATGAACTTAAATGCAACTGTCTATATTTACAAGAAAACAGGATTAACCCATCAATATAAATACTAGCAACATCCTTAATACGTTCAAATAATTGTTTATGAAATGCTTAATAAAACACTTATTTGGGTGGAGATTGTTGCAACCCCACCCCAACCCCAGCCACTGCTCCTATGCAATGCCCTGTGCTAGTGTCTTCTTCTGGAAGAGGCTGTGGCTGCAGCACATCTTGGCCCCATTCCCCACAAGGCCTTGTGGTAGATGAAGGAGGGCTGTGACATCAGTGAGCAGCTACGCAACCAGCCATTTCACTCTCCTCCCTTCAGCAGGTTCCTTTGCCAGCTTAATTGCAAATGTGCTTTCTGAACCAAGGTGCACAGGTTGATCTGGGGTTAGGATGAAATACAGCACAGGACCCTTAATGTGGTTTAATGTTTAATTCAAAAATAAATAACTCACCTTCTTCCTCCCACAAGAAATCTGAAATTCAGAGTATGGTTTGCACTGCTCTGATTTAAAGATATGGTCTGCATTGGAATCATTTGTATGTTTAGATGTGCAGGCGAAGGAGTTGGTTGTGCTTTTTAGAGAGCGGTAACTATCCAGCAGTTTAATGAATTAAGAAAATAAATGAGTACATTTGCTAATTCAAGAATGTCAAGTACAATTATGGCTTTTTGCTCTGACCGGCATGGGTCAGCAATAATGGATGTTGAGGAAGAATTTACAGTCAGCTCTGACCGTGGGAGGAGAGGTAGATCCAATGGGTGATAACCAGCACTCCCTCTTCTTCTGCTTTCCCTGACCGGGAGATCTTGGCCCGTAGGGACTGAGATAGCAAGAAACAGAACTCAGGTTTATAAAATATAATGGCTATCCCTGTTTTGTATGTGTTGTAGATCAGCATTCAATGAATGCAGCAGAATATGGTTTCCGCACCTCATTGTACAGCCTCCATCGCTTTCAGCCAGTGAATCCAAATGAAGTATTTTTCATGGCACATGTATTTTTAGGAATTGCACTTTTTAATTGAGGTTGTGGGTTTTTTTTTTTTTTTAATGTTTCATTTAGCATTTCCATGGAGTTTCTGCAGGCATTTTCACGACATTTTCTGCTTGGATGCTTCCAAAAATTCCTGTAATATGAGGGAAAGATTCTACCAAAGACAGTTAAAAGCTTTCATCCACTGCTAATCAAGCTGTTTTGTAGCCTAAAAATATATATGCTAATTTTGATTACTAACTCTGTTTGGATAGTGTCAATGAGTATGAAAAATTCCATGTTAAATAATGTCTCCCGTGTGTTTTACTTTTTATATGTTTTACTTCTGTGCATTGCTAGGATAGCCTTGGGTTTTTTTAAAACAAGAAAAGTGGGGGAAAATGTATTAACCAAGTTATCTCAATTAAAAAAAAAGAAGTTTGAATTTGGCTTTTTCCACAATAAGTCAGTCACAGTTCCATTCGCTGTTGCACTGTCAACCATAGGAATCTCGGCATAAATTACATTTTAGAAACAGGACAAAACTGTGAATAATTTAGAGATCTATTTTATTTATTTTCCAGTGGCTACTGGTACATATACAACTATCGAACTGCACGGTCTCAATGTGTGGATGAGACGATGGCGTAGTGAGCAGGGCTTAGATTCATTAGGAACTGGGGAAACTTTGGGGAAATGGGGAGCTTATATAGGACGGATAGGTTCCACCTAAACCAAAATGGAACCAGATTGCTGGCACTTAAAATTAAAAAGATCATAGGGCAGTTTTTAAACTAAGGGCTGGGGGAAAGCCAACAGGTGCGAAGGAGCATGGGGTTCGGACAGAGACATCCCTTAGGGGAGGCTCTATTAGTGGAGATTCACTACGTCCTAGTAAGGAGGAGAGGATGGAAGATGATAAAATACAGGTAGGATCTGATGAGAAACAGTCAAATGAAAAAAATCCCATTCAATTACATCATGTAATGGCAGACAGCTCAACATCCACTCAATGTGCAGCAGCAATCAAAAAAGCGAACAGATTGTTGGGAATCATTAAGAAAGGGATAGATAATAAAACAGAAAATATCATATTGCCTGTATATAAATCCATGGTACACCCACATCTTGAAGACTGCATGCAGATGTGGTCGCCCCATCTCAAAAAAGATATATTGGACTTGGAAAAGGTTCAAAAAAGGGCAACAAAAATGATTAGGGAGTATAGAACAGCTTCCGTATGAAGAGAGATTAATAAGACTGGGACTTCTCAGCTTGGAATAGAGACGACTAAGGGGGGATATGATAGAGGTCTAAAATCACAACTAGTGTGCAGAAAGCAAATAGGGAAGTGCTATTTACTCCTTCTCATAACACAAGAACTAGGGGTCACCAAATGAAATTAATAGGGAGCAGGTTTAAAACAAACAAAGAAAGTATTTTTTCACACAACGCACAGTCAATCTGTGGAACTCTTTGCCAGAGGATGTTGTGAAGGCCAAGACTATAACAGAGTTCAAAAAAGAACTAGGTAAATTCATGGAGGATAGGTCCATCAATGGCTATTAGCCAGGATGAGCAGGGATGTTGTCCCTAACCTCTGTTTGCCAGAAGCTAGGAATGGGAGACAGGGAATGGATCACTTGATGATTACCTGTTCTGTTCATTCCCTCTGGAGCACCTGGCATTGGCCACAGATGGAAGACAGGATACTAGGCTAGATGGACCTTTGGTCTGACCCAGTATGGCTGTTCTTATGTACAAGTCTGATGTTATATGAATGTCTAACCTTCTACAAGCATTGGGCCAAATGAAGTGTAGATTGATTTTTCTGTGGGATTTATCCCTTCATTTTTTCTTTTGTTTTCTTTTTAAATAGAGAGCTGCCTCACTCCCCTCAGAATCTTCTGGCCATCCTAAATTCTTCATACAGCCGCAGTGTGATGCTTTCCTGGGTGCGTCCCTTTGATGGAAACAGCCCTGTTCTCTACTATATAGTAGAGTTGTCTGAGAACAGTAAGTGGAGTCAATACATTGCAACCTCTTGTGTTTCTTAACTATTCAACCTTCATTTCAGGCTTAGCTTTTACCAGAGCTAGTGACAAAATATTAGTACTATTTGCATATTCAGAAAGAAGTATGGTTTCTGCACAGGACTGGGAACAAGAACTCCTGAGTTTTAATCTAGATTAACATCACATCAGAAAGGTTATGAAGAGAAAAAGGTGATTAAAGTAATCAGCAAACCTGGACTCCATCCCCAGCTCTGCTAGTGAATTGCTGTATGATCTCAAGCAAGTCATTTAACCTTTCTACGCCTCAGTTCCCCATCTGTAAAATGGGGATAGCAATACTTTTTCTCTCACCCTCTGTCTGTTTTGTCTGTGTATTGGAAAAGGAATTCTCTCTTGCTAGGTGTTCATATGGCTCCTAACACAATGGGGCCCCAATCTCAGATGGAGCCTCTAGATACCATGGCAATGTTAAAAATTATTTTAATGGCTTACTAAAGATGCTGGAAATGGAGGTAACGATGCACTCTGCCTTCAAGACTACCATCCTTAATGCACATACAGTTTCATATGTTAACTCCCGCTTTCCCTTTTCTGCTATTTTAACACACTTCCTCTAAGTTGGCAATTGAGGCTAGTGCCTAGACGGATACCTAGCTTCATAGGTTGCAAAGCTGGACATTCTGAACTGTCACTCCTTACAATTCCCTCTTCCTGCCAAGCTGCCACTTCCTGGCACTTTGTTTGCAATGTTATCCAGGGACAGAGCTAATGCCTCTTTAGAATTTGGCTGAGGGGTGAGGTGCACAAAGGGCAGTTATTTTGCTCCTCTTTCCCGTTTTGGGGATCAGTTACCTTAGCGAGACTTTCTTGTCTCATCTACCCTGAGAAGCGGAAAAGCAGGCCCAAAAAATGGATTTCCCATGGCGAAGCAAAAAGCGCTGCTTTTCTACCATTTGAAAGTTAGCTAGTGCAAATCTAAAAGGTAAATTGTGATGATTTCAGATCTAGTGAATAGCAACTTGTTTTGCTACATGGAGAACCTGGGGTTGGGATCGCTCTTAAGACTCACTTTCTAGGCTGGAGTGTTTGGATCTTCAGACTTAAGGTTTCAGAATTGATGATTTTGACATCAACCAGGCAGAGTGCAATTATCCAATCCTAGCATAGCTTTGAAGTGCTACTCATAGCCAGGGCCGGCGCAACCCATTAGGCGATCTAGGCGGTCGCCTAGGGCGCTACAATTTGGGGGGCGGCGACCGTGGCGGTATTTCGGCAGCAGGACCTTCTGCCGCCTTTGTGGGGGGCGGCATTTCGGGGCGGGACCTTCTGCCGCCTAGGGCAGCAGAAAAGCTGGCGGCGCTCCTGCTCATAGTTATTGTCATGGAAGCAACTCTTGAGAAGATTCTTAATGGCTGATTCCCAGTCTATTTAGTATGGAGCTCCTTGGAACACGCTGGAACAATGTGCAGGTGCAATGTGATGCCTGCTAATTAGGTGGTCAGCCTTCTTCTTCACCAGCTGAAGTTTCTTAGTGGCCTTAAGGTGTAGTCTTGCAGTATTCCAGTCTGGTGTTCTGAAAGGCACCATCAGCTAGAAAACACAATAATTCACCTTATAAAATATGTAAGAAGTTCAGCAAAGGTCTGAGAGAGTTCTACAGAAGTCCTGTGACTAATGTCTCAGAACTCCACAGAATCCTCTGAACTCTTACACACGGTGAGATAGCTCCAATAATTTTTATCTGAAGGCATTTTAATCTACCACTAAGTGAATCTCATCACAAATCATAGATGTGTGCTTGAGTAAGATGGATAACTGCAAAAAAACCCAACCCCCTTGCGTTCTATGAACTGAGTACCTTCTGTTCACTGAAAATTCTCTCTCTTCCAGGACCATTCTATACTGTACTGTACTTTGAGTTTTCACTGTTTGTTTTATCTACATTGCTTTTATTGTTCTCACTTCATAATCACTTGTTTACACAGGGCAGAGGGGACTCTGAGTTCCTGAATGTCCATGCCCTTGTTTCAGTCCTCTCCTTTTATGTATTAATACTCATTTGCTATCGATTCCAAAAGGACCATAAGCAATGTCGGCAGCGAGTTTGGTTTGTATCACTGATTTTAATTAGTGCACAGCTTCACTATCTCCATTTCATTTCTTTTTTTAAATCTCGGAATATATTGATTGTGAATCATTTTCATCTGATGAGTATATGGTTTAGCCTTAGTTGGCACCTACCGATTTCCTACTTGAGGTAACCTTGGCATCGTGTCTCGTCTGTCTTTTTTCAGCAGTGTTCCTGATCAGTGCTGAATTGTGATACTATACTGTTGACATAGCTTTGTCTCAGACATGTTTGTAAACAAATTCTCTCTTCGTTTTTCATAGAAAATTCTTTACTTTTTTTTCTCCCTGTTCTTTTTGGGCCACAGGTGCCTTTTCATATACAGAAAATATTGGGGATTTTTTGCATATGCTCTCCATGACCTCATTTGCTTGTATCTGTAGCTCTTTTACTGTCAGCAGCAATACAATATGTTAGGTATCCTATTTCCCATTTGTTGTTATATAGATGAAGATTGGTGGGGTTATTACTTTTCAGTTCCCAGTGATGCACAGAAGTCTTCGTTCTTGATTCGGTGCAATTTTAATACACAGATTTCATTTTGCAGTGTTATAGTTGCCAAAATGTGTCCTGGATTTTGTTGACTTTTCTTTTGACTGTTGTGATTTGAATACATTTCTAATAGCTTTAACATCCATTACACATTTTAAAGTACATACAGTGAGCAAATACATAATAAAGGTATCCGTTATAAAAAACTAGCTGAAGAAGGCTCAAAATAATGAGTGAAATTTTCAGGGGACTAATTACTAGCTCCACTGAAGAATGGCATATTGCTCCACCTGGCATGGATGAAAGCTCTTTTCCATTGGTATCGGTGCAGTAAAGGGATGTAAACAACTGATTTTAATTAGGGGGGGGAAATAGCAGCAGCTTGTATAGATGGATTGCAGGAAAAGCATCTGATTTCATTCACCTTGTTCACCTAATCTTTAAAACGAAGTGTATGTACCTTGCAGGATACAGCAGTTTTCAAACTAATTAGTCACAATAGACCACTACCATGGGTGATTTGAGTCATAGGGCCTCAAACATGTTGCATTTGGGGAAAATGTATAGTTTGATTCATAAAAAATACATTTTCTGGGAAACGTTCCTTAAGCATTCAAACTACATGCATACAAGGGTAAGAACCCACATTCACAATAGACATTCCAAACAAGTGATTTTGTGGCTTACTGTGGATTTGTACTGGCATCATTCTGTATGCCTTCATAACATGGTTAGCCACTGCTATAGTGTACCTAGGAATTCTGTGTTGTATATATCTTTGAAGAGATCCATTCACTTTATTGCCAGGGTGTCAATGTTTTTGGAGTTAATCAAAAGTTACTTCTACTTGGTAGCTATTAAATCATATTAAATCCCTGCTTCTAAAAAAAAAAATATGCACACGCTTAACATTAAGTCTGTGTATAGTTCTACTATCTCAGTAGAATTACTCGAATGATTAAAGATAAGTAAAAAGAACAGGAGTACTTGTGGCACCTTAGAGACTAACAAATTTATTAGAGCATAAGCTTTTGTGGACTACAGCCCACTTCTTTGGATGCATATCATGCATATCATGCATCCGAAGAAGTGGGCTGTAGTCCACGAAAGCTTATGCTCTAATAAATTCGTTAGTCTCTAAGGTGCCACAAGTACTCCTGTTCTTTTTGCGGATACAGACTAACACAGCTGCTACTCTAAAGATAAGTAGTTGCATAAGCCTTTGCTGGATCAGGGCTTAAATATATATGTCTTGAAGGCTATTTGTTACGACCCAGACTCATTTATACATAAGGCTTAGAGGATGGTAGTCCGTAAGGCCTTCGAGCAGGGGTGGGCAAACTACAGCCCATAGGCCGGATCTGGCCTGCCAGCAGTTTTAAGCTGGCCCTCGAGCTCCCGCTGGGGAGCGGAGTCTGGGGCCGCTCCACGCAATTCCTGGAAGCCATGGCATGGCCCTGCTCCGGCACTTCAGCTGGGGTGCAGGGTCAGGGTCTGCTCCACACGGCTCCTGGAAGCAACGGCTTGGCCCCCGTCTGATTCCAATGGGAGCTGCAGGGGCGGTGCCTGCAGACGGGTCAGCATGCAGAGCAGCCTGGCCACGCCTCCGCGTAGGAGCTGGAGAAGGGACATGCCGCTGCTTCCAGGAGCTGCTTGAAATAAGTGCCGCCCGAGCCTCTCCTCGCGTCCCAGCTGCCTGCCCCAGCCCTGATCCCAGCCTGGAGCACCCTCCTAGACCCCAAACTCCTCATCCTCAGCCCCACCCCAGAGGCCTCAATCCCCTCCCTGCACCCCACTCCCCCCCAGCCCAGAGCCCCCTCCTGCACCCTGAACTCATTTCTGGCCCCACCCCACAGCACACACCACCAACTAAAGCCCCCATCCCCTCCTGCACCCCAACCCCAATTTTTTGAGCATTCATGGCCCACCATACAAGTTTCTATTCCCAGATGTGGCCCTCGGGCCAAAAAGTTTGCCCACCCCTGCCTTAGAACATGGTGATCTCAGACCAAATGAAATCCCTAAAATTACATTTGAATAATTGGACCCTATTGGATTCCTGCAGACTGTTGGAAGCCTTGAACTTGAATATTTCACATTCTCAAATTGTTATGAACACAGATGTATTTGGGGAGACAAGAGAAACTTCAGCACTTTCCAGTAGTGCAGGCTATACGATAGCATCTTGGAAAGGGGCAGCATCTGAAATATATTCCAGAGCTATGGAAATCAGCTTTCTGCTAAGAAAACAATGGTTCTATATCAACAAACAGGAAGGTATAGGACATCCATCTTGAGTTAGGAAGTCTTTCAACTCAGTTGATATCCCCTAAGAACAACAGGCAGACCTCAAATGTGTAGAAGAAATTCCTCTTGGTGAGTCACTTGTCTTAGGAAGGAATGTCACTGGTGTCAAATAAGAGCCTCCAAAACAGAAATTCTTTGACAATCAAAACAGAAGTTCTTTACCATTTGATTTCTTGACCTGTCAAGTATAGAGTCACTTTCTTATTTTCATGCAGCTTAATTTGAAAAAAGGTAAGACAGCACTAATTCAAAATAGCCAGCATGTTTGAGCAGATTGATAACTAAATGAGAAACTTTTTCAGCCAACAACAATTAAATTGGAAGACCGAGTGAGCGGAACCCAGAGTATGTTCCGGACAGCTTAAGTTAAATGAAAGATTAGCACTGTCTGCTCAATATAATGGAGGTTTATTTAATAGATTGACCTGGTAAGTCTTTTGTCATCGTGGAACTTCTCCAGGCTTTCTGGGTCAGGAGACTGACAGTAATCCCTGAAGGAAGGGAAAGTGGATGTTGAAATTTTTATTGAAGGTTTCCTATGTCAAAATTGTTCTTCTACATGGTGAAACAAGTTTCTTTGTAATTCTGTTTTGGTTGTGCATTTAAGCTGGAAGGGCAGCCCTTCAACGGGTTTAGTTTATTGATTGTCAAGAGAAGACTTGCTATTTAAATTTTAAAGATACTCTGCAAACCTGCTGTATCCGCTGCTCCATGAGCAAGCAAATCCTCCCCAAACCACTTTTCCTGTACAAATCAGAGTGCCCAGGAGATGAATAGGGTTCGTTTATATTAGTTTTCAGTTTAATCTCTCTTCCTGCCAGATCTTTTATCTTCCACCAGGAGAGGAAAAAGAATAAATAAAGTATTCTACAGATGCAGTATATAAACAGAGCAGAGTCCCAAGGTGCTGAGGAGATTAATAGGCTCCATTGTTGAATCAAACTGTTCACTAGATCGAACTGTTTGGGTTAAGCACACTCAAGTGGTATTTACACTAGCAGTAAACAAATGAAACTGAATTGTTCCAGGAAATGGACCAGCGCGGATTAGCTCATTTAAGGGCATTCAGCATTCTTGTTTGTGTGTGCTTTTCCATTTTCTTGATTAAGTGGCTTCAGGGAACTTACTAAAGTCAGCCATACCTTAACTCCTGCTTCCCATTAATTTTCATTGTGCACTTGGGTGTAGTGAGGTGAACAGTTGTTTGGCCGCGGTCATAGGATAAGTTCTATGAAAGGCAAAGTAAAGAGTGCAAAGAGAAAACTTAGCCTATGGTTTTCATAGTAAATATATTCTCAATGTAGAATTGAGCTCTTGTAGTCAAGATCACTGTTAGCAAGCCTTTGCCAAACAAACCCCAACTGGTGTGAGAAATCTACTGTTCTGCAGGTATCTATCCAGGATTCCTACGACTTGCTGTGTCAGGGGTCACATTAAGATGACTTTTCTCTCAGAAAGCTATTACTATAATAAATATATTTTGAATAATTAAAAGATGCAGCCTTTATAGCCCAACTGGCATCAAGCCTGAGAGGGTTTTAACTTGTTAAAGAACCAGCCAGCAAAGCGCTGAATTAGTGATTTGTATGTTGGTGACATTTAACACATTTGGGACATCTCATCTTCATTTGCAGGCAGTGTATGGCTTCATCTAGGTGATCTGTTAGGGACTGCAGTGCAGTTCTGAACCATATGCACAGATATGTTGCCAAAATCTCTGGCTAGGTCCTCAGTTGTTTTCAGAAATGTTGGTAATTTTAAGCGTGGAATGTGAAAACAGCTGGTATTATTAAAAACTGATCACGTCTTTAAATCCACTGACAAGACCCAAATGTCACCTCTTCTTGACTGCCCCAGTCATGACTTGGGGGAGAATATATGACGCCATGATATGTAATAGAATGCTAAACTGTATATATGTTCAGCCACTAGTTGGCACTGTAATATACATTATTTAAGCTACCCTCAGCCATACCTGGCAGAGCATTAAAGGAACTTTTAGTGAACAGCTGGTATGTCCCTCTGAGAAGAAAGCTCTGTGGCCATTTCATATCTAGTACAGAAGCATGACCTGCTAGTAGCAGCCCTGCAACCTACCATGTACAAGAAATACATGATGTGGTGTCAGAAGTAAACTAGTGCCAGAGGAAAACAGAAGGAACAAAAGTAACAGAGGTTGCAGACTGGAAAAAAGCAACAAAGGATCTCATCAACATGCCACTCTTCAATGCCTCAGAGAGTTTCAGCTTTGACACACCTTCACAATGGACAGACGGGAAGCAGTATTTTGCATGATTATCAGTTGCTACAAAACTCTATAAGGAAAATGAAGAATTTATGCTATTGGGAAGCAGGAAGAGCATATCTTTAAATCCTTTGCCTTTACTGAAGACCGTCACAAAGATGATTATGAAGCGTTCTGGCTATGTTTGATGCAAACTTTGTCTCAGAAACAAGTGGTTTATGAAGGAGCATGTTTTCATCAGAGATTTCAAGGACCAGGGGAAAATGTTGAATATTTTTTTAGGCGCTCTGCATGCATTGGCTGAAAACTGATTTTGGAACTGCAAAACATGAAAATATCAGACAGGCTTGTTAGTGGGTTAAAAGATAAAAATTTGTCACAGCAGGTGCTATTTAAAATAGACTTAACTGTACACAGCTATTCAAATAGCAAAGCAGTCTGAGCTGGTGAGACAGCAAAACCAAGAGCAACTTATCAAACTTGAAAATAATAAACTATCTTGGATGCTATTAACCGATGCAGCATGATTGCTACAAGTCATTACCATAAGAACCCTGAGGCAAGAGAAAAGAACTCCCAGGCTACTAGGGACAAATTCCAGTCAAACACCAAAGCCTTACACCCAAAATGTACAAAATGTGGAAAATCATATCCCATGAGATGAGGCATGTCCAGCCAAAGATGCAAGGTGTAATGAATGTGCAAAATATGGATATTTTGCAGCTGTTTGCCACACTAAAACAATCAAGGAGCTTCATATTACAGACAATGAAGAGCCATTATTTCTGTGGATCTATCATGTGTGATGACTAATGCTTAGATTTTGTCATGGATATTTTTAGTAAAAGTCATGAACAGGTCACAGGCAATAAAGAAAAATTCATGGACGCCAGTGACCTGTCCATGACTTTTACTAAAAATATCCATGACAAAATGGGGAGTTCAGCTGTGGGGTCCCCACATGGCCCTGCAGTGGCTAGGCAGCTGCAGGGACCTGCTCAAAGCTCTAGGGTCCCCTACCAGCCGTGGTGGGCTCGGAGCTCTGGGGTTCCCCCATCACCTGTGGTAGCCAGGAGCTCGGGGTGGGGGGCCTGTACCTCACAGCTGTTGCAGGCTGAAATCATGGAGGTTGCTGGAAGTCAGATTTTGTGACTTCCGTGACCTCTGAAAAAAATCGTAGCCTTAGTAATGACAGAGCCTGTCTAGAGAGTGAGACTTAATATTAATAGAAAGACTTTAAAATTGACTCAGGAGTAGATGTCAGAGTTATCTTTGAAGGGACTTATAATAACCTTCAACCCCACCCCACTCCCGGAGCTGAAGTTACCTGACAGTTCGGAATTGTCCTGGAGGTATTTTGAACTGCATGAGTCAGTTCACCACAGCAACAGTAGCTTTGCATTCAGAGTGCATGTGATCAAAGACTAGAGTTACCATATTTCAGATTCCCAAAAGGAGGACATTGCCGGAGGGGAGGGATGGCATAGGGGGTACAGTTGGGGGTGCCAGAGGGAGAACCTGTGGTGGGGGTCCTCACAGGTGTTGCTTCCTATCATGGTGTGAGAGCAGCTGGTGCAAGCAGTGACAGACGTCAGTCAGCACTTCCCTGTGGGACCTCCTCCCCAGGGCTGGGAGTTGGGACCTGGGTGGGTGGGATTCAGCCTTGGCTTTCGGGGGAATGGACCAATTAGCTGCAGGTAGAAGGGAGGGACCAATTAGGAAGTGGACCAATCAGGGCTCTTTCTGAGCAGCCATTTGTCTGCTCTGCAAAAACCCCAGACATTTCCTGATATTTGAAAAGTCACCTGAACAGAGAAAGGAGGCTCAAAAAAAAGAGGCTGCGTCCAGGAAAACCCAGACATATGGTAATCCTATCAAAGACCAGCAATCTTCTTAGGCATGATAGCCATGATGGGCCTAGTGAAAACAGTGGAAGAACTCGACAGAGAATTTGAAGATATTGGACTTTTGAAAGGAGATCCAGTACAAATAAACTAGAGACAATGCTGAACGATGTAATGTACAAACACTTCTACCAGACAGACTTTGGAAGAGACTAGCTCCAGATTTATGCTAATTCAGAAGACATCATTACCTGATCGTACTGGTCTATTTTCCAAATGCATGGAAATAATTAACTTGAAAGACAAAGCATGATGCAGTGTTATTAAGCTCAAGTGCACTTTTGCTCACTTTGGTATTCCAGAACAACTAGTGACACACAATGGACTACAATTCAGCGCAGCATAATTTAAGTCATTCCAAACTAAATATGATTGATCATATTACTAACAGCCCACGTTACTCACAAGAGAATGGAGAGGCTGAGAGAGCAGTAAAAACAGTCAAGAAAATCGTATGCTGGAAGAGCCATTTCTTGCTCCGAGTTACAGATAACAGCATGAGCATCTGGTGGGTCTAGTTCTACACAACTTCTGCTGGGAAGATCACTCAGTACTGCTATTCCAACTTGAGATAGTCTTTTCCAAAGTGGCCAGACATGAAGAGAGTTGCCAAATTGGATAAAAAGGAAAAAAAAGAGTATGAACACTGTTACAACAGACACCACTCAGAAGTGCCACGTCTAGGATCTGGTGACCGAGTTCATGTCAAATTGGAAAGAAAAACTTCAGCTGTCATAAAGAAAAAGAATTCAGTGTTCAGAACATATGTGATGGAGGCCAACAGTGGAGAGTTCAACAGAAATTGTCAACATCTACAGTTTGTTCAGAACTGAACAATCAGAGAAAATTCTACAGATGGCAGACAGAGAACAAAAAGATGACGATTCAAAGATTCCAAACTGAACACAGCCAATTGTTGCAGCAAATGGACAGCCAGATGACAAAGTTGCTATGCATTCGGCTTATGTAATTAGAAAACCAGTATGATTCAGTGACACTTAACAGATCGATCTGTTCTGAACTTCAAAGACAGCATGAGAGTGTAAATTTTGTAAATGGTAAGAATGAGGAAGAGATATAATGGAATGCTAATCTGTATTATACTAATCTATCACTAGGTGGCACAGTGTATACCATACCTTATTTAAGTTAACCTCAGCCACATCTGTTCACTATAAGAAGGAAGTTCTATGGCCACTTCATATCTGGTACAGAAGTGTGACCTGCTAGTAACAGCCCTGCAACCTACTGTGTACAAGAAATATATGGCATGCTAAGGTGAAAAGAAGACAGAATATTTAATTTCCAACATATTTCATTTTTCACCTCTCTGAAACTTGGGACTGTAATTCAGACAGCAGAGAAGCTCAGTGTGTGAACTGACAGTGGAGGTTTTACATTACCGCTGGAGCAGTTTATTCCAAGGAGCCATCCTAAGAAATTATTAGACTGAATATAAGACAATACATCTGTAGGAAACATCCAGGCATGTAGAAGCCTTCCCAGGTCTTGCAGCAAAGAGCTAATCTGGCTGACAGAGTCACTCTTCCACACCTGCTAGAAAGCTGGGTAGAAAAATGTTGCAGACTAGCTGTGAATTTCATTACAGCCCTTCAGCCAGAGACACTCATAGGTGCAGTGTGTAATGGACTGCTAAACAGATGGGTTGCGAAATACACAGCCCATCTGTCTTTATTATGCTCATTTCCTCTTTTATTAAACTGTTAATGAATACAGTTTTTAGTTATTAAACAGTGACAATGGTAGCATCCCTTTCCAGTAGACACATGTGCAATCTACCTAACCATGGGGGTAGACAGGAAGGTTTCTTTTGTTCCTCTGAGGAAAGAAGTTAAAGGAAGCATATTGTAGTCATAGACATTCACTCACTTCTTAAGGGCTTATAACAAGCACCTCAATATTATTAACATGTGTGTGTTCCTCCACCAGACTCTCCCTGGAAAGTGCATCTATCAAATGTTAACCCTAAAATGACCAGCATCACTGTGAGTGGATTAACTCCAGCCCGTACCTACCAATTTAGGGTGTGTGCTGTTAACCAGGTGGGCAAGGGCCAGTATAGCACTGAGACCAGCAGGTAAAGTAAAAGTAGATCCCTATGTAAAGCATGTGAAGTAACCCCTAATCTGTTCAGAATTGTTAAAATGAAGTTACCTTTTGTACCACAGTGTGGGGATGTGGGCACTCAGCGGACAGCCCTGGTTATATGAAGTGCCTAAGAACTTTGAGCAGTATTTAGCCATACTGGCAGTTAGCACCAGCAGCAGCACATTCTGCATGCATTGGGGACAGAGGTGCATCCATCTTTGCAGAATAACAATCAAACAGGATCATAGAAGAAGATGAAGTGAATGCATGTAGGGCCAAAAAATGTTTTCCTGTTGTTTAAGACTCAGTGGTTAACTCCGGCCTGGGCAGAGCACTCACCCAGTCACTGCATGTCACTTCTATAATTACTTCACTTGTGACATAGAAAGATGGCTTCATCAAGTTTAGTTTCAGATGTATCCCCCTACCTTTATAAACCAAAGCTTGCTATGAGCATGAATTGTAGAACAGCTGAGGTTTAAATGGCTTTTTCAACATGCAGGTGTTTGATATGAAAAATATTGAAAGAGTCAAAAGGAGTCACAGATTCTGATCTGAGCTCTAACTCATTCAGGCTTGTAATGTTTTCATACAGTTGAAGCAGCATGGGGGATTCAGACAGAATAAGGTTACCTCAGCTGTCCTCCTTGTTGCTTGCTTAACTGATTTTCTATTATGTTGATTTGTTGTAACTATTTCATGCAAAGTCATCAGTAGTTTGATCAGCATTATGCTTCTTTCTAGTCTTTGGACTTAAGTAAATAAAGCTGGTTCACATTTAGTGGAGACATAAAATAAAATGCTAGAGCTTTTTCTCCCAACGCCCACATCCCATCACATTCTTTTGTGCTTAGATTGATGTTACCTGAAGAACCTCCCAGCGCTCCTCCTAAAAACATAGTAGCGAGTGGACGTACCAATCAGTCTATCATGGTTCAGTGGCAGCCTCCTCCTGAAAGTGAACATAACGGGGTTCTCCATGGGTACATCCTAAGGTGAGTGACTTATGCTCTGGCCTAGAGGGATCTTAATATAAAGTCTGGCGCTAAATGTCTTAGTGTCTTAGAGGTGGACATCCTAGTGGTGTGATACAAATAAAAAAGAGTGTTTAAAAGACAATGTCTAATTGTGTTCTAATTTATCATTAGATATTATTTGCACAGTGCCATGCGTGCATAGTGCTTTGCAGACAAATAAAAGACTCCCTACTGCAAGGAGCTCATAATTTAAGTCAGACATATCACACAAGTGGAACAGTGGCATTCTGGGTTCTGGAGGAACAAGGATATTGCCAATAAAGTAGAGAGGATGTGACGGATCAGGTGAGCCATGGCCAGATTAGGGTTTGGAGTTGAAAATAAATTAAGTAAATAGTCTTTCTGCAGCCCAGCTATACTGTTAATGTAAAGGGACTTCAGATGGGTAACTGAAAAACACTTATTTCATCCAATCTTTCCACTTATGTATGGAGAGGGTGTGGCTCCTAAAACAGGGTATGATCAGATTGAGAGATTTCCCAGACCACATTCATTTTCTAGTCTCTTTGGGAGTCAGTAACCAGTCCAGCTGGACTCAGCGATTGCATGGTTCCCAGTTGGCTCCCTAATTGTCCCTGCAGTGAGAGCAGGCAGCTGTGGCATTCCCTCTGCTCAGGAAGGCCTTGTCTACACTCGATACTTTTCTGGGAAATCTAACATTGTACAACCACTGGTATAGTGCCAAGCAAGGTTGGAGCCCCAGTTTAGACAGACTACAGATGGCTGGTGGCATTTTTACCAGTCCTCTAGATCTGCTAAAGGATATGGTGATAAAAATTCTAGTGCCCTTTTTACACTAGTGTTATCACTTTGCTACCATTGATGGAGCTGCTTTGGTGGTATTACTGAGGGTGGAAATTTCCTGCCAAGCTTAGTGCAGACACAGCTGACGAATGTTAACCATTTCCCTGTCACCCAAGCAATGAGGTCTGTATGTCCAATCAGAAGATACAACAATGTGGTTTATATAACTCTTGACTATATTCCTGCACCCCAGCCTTCTTACCTGGCAGTTTTTCAAATGTCAATTAAAGTGAAAAGATGTGTACACAGCACATACCGTATTTGGCGAGCTCTCACTATGGTATGCTTTCTCCACCACCCCTTTTTATTGTCATTTGTGTGTGTGTTATATCTGTTTTATAGACTATCTGCTCCTCTGGGCAGGGATTTGTCTGCAGCAACTATGGTGTCATGCACATCTATGGGTCCGTCTATAAATAACAAACAGTAACTGTAGGCAACACTGTTTGCACGCCATCAATCTTGGCCAGTTTACTACATTTCTTGGTGAAAGCCTGTGAATCAACATTGCAATATGCCAAAGACTAAAGCTGAAGCTTTGAGTTCAGATGGATTGCTGGGGAAAGCTGCAGGACCTTATTCGCTACTGGGCACAGATATATTGGGGAGCTGGTTGCAGCTCACTGATTCAGGGCTCTGGTTGTGGTGGAACAGGAGGTATCCTGCTCTTTGCTTACACTGCTGAGGTCCCTAATGGCAGCATAGTGTCACGTTTGGTGGAACTCAGCTCTGCCACGCCCCTTTCTGCCCCTACTATGTCCCTTCCTCCCCATTTACTCAAGGGTTGGTGAGGGAGGTTATTTTAGAAGATTTCCCCCTACGGAGGAAGATGTCTTCACTGGGAATTTCTGGTTGATAAGCAACCTTGGTGGATCAGAGAATCTGTTACCATTTTCTCTGGTGCTGATATACTGTTGAATGAGTGGGATCAAAAGGCACTCTAGTGGGTCAGCTAGTCCAATCCCTTGCTTTGTCACAGGATTGGTTTTGATATTCCTAAACCAGCCCTAATAGATTGGTAGTTAGTCTGCCCTTAAATACCTCTGGAGATAGCAATTTTGCAGCCTCCCTACCCTTCGCAGCCTGTTCTACTGTCTGACTGTTTCATATAACATGTTGACTAATTTTTAGGTTAAACATTTCCTTCTGCAGCTCATGCCAAATTAGCATAATTGATCCCTGTCCTCTCTTTAACATCCCTTTTCATATTAGTAGAAAGTTATCCAGTCCATCGTCATCAGTCTGTACGAGTTTGTTGAAAACATTCTTTAGACGTTTAAATCATTGTGTCTAGGCTCCTGAGCAGGGAAACAAACCATTCAACAGGAATTTAAAATTGTAATAAAACTTTCCCCTGTAATATTCCAGGGTTGTTCTTGGGATTCAAAATGGGAGGGTTACAGGAAGGTATCTGCTGTTGAAGGGTTTTTCTGTACTAGTTTCAGCTGAGTTAGACTACAGTTACTCTTTATTAAAGGTGCCTTTTGAAATTAAGGATGTGAAAGACCCACTATAACATCAGGTCCATTGCGCTGTCTTTGCAGCATAGAATGATAATCCCACCGTAGAGGATGTATTGGACTTAAACTGACAGAATGCCTGATCTTAAAAGTGAAGGTGGACCGCACAAGGCCTATACAATATACAGCAAAGTATATATATGGTGAGAAAAATCACTAGGACATGACATTTCTGAACTGGCCTTTTTCCTCTGCTCTCTTTCTCACCAGCAGAGTGTTGTTTTTATAGGGGTGTCACACTAAGAGCACAATAGATTAGACCACAGGAGCACTCCACATTTTGACTGCTACCTGTGAGAGAAAACAGAGTGCTGAGCAAAGAATTGACATTGCCAAGATTCATACAACCTTCCTATCATCCCATAAGTGGAGGAAGGGGCGGTCGTGCATTGAATGGAGGCAGAGAGAGCCACCTAATAATCCCAGGGAGAGATTCTGACATTGCTTTGCTATATTTGCCTTCTGATTTTGTGTTAATATTTCATGGAGCTATGCTGATGTAGTCTCAATACAAAACATGCCCAAGTCAGGAAGCCACACTGCTCTTCCAACTCTTTGGGGTTGTCTGTATCACTGCTATTGGGTGATCAAGAGCTGCACTGAGATCTCTCTAGGAACAACAAAATCTCTAAGAATTAGGCCTTGTCTGAACACAGGGATTGCACTGATTAAATTTATATTGGTTTAAAATCACCGTAAATGAACCAATGAAACTTTCTCATGTAGGTAAGTCTTTAGTTATTGTTAAGCAGGGGCTGACTTAAAACAGCATAAACATAGTACGATGGATAAAATTCCAAACCTTCCCATAGTTGCCTTTTCACAGAATAGCAATGCTTCATTTGCAAGTCATAATGCCATTTGCTCTACTTATTTCTGATATGTTGATTAGCATATTGTAAGTATCTACTACACAGCTTGTTTCCTAAAGGGAAAAAAGCAAACAGTCTCACTTGAAGTGTTCAAATTTCCAAGGGTTGTTTGAGAGGAAATGGTAATTATAGAAAACAGTGGATTCTCAGAGTGCAAAAGAACACACCAATAAAAAAAAAGGCATCCAAATCTGTTCTGTTTTCCATAACTCCTCCTAAAGGGAAATGTATTCAGTTGTTCCACCTCTTTGGCAGAGGTTCATCACTATATAGCTATGATATATTACAAATCCTTATTTGGCAAACTGTTTCATCTATGTATTACCATTCTTCTGATTCCCACTCTTTAGCAAGCTCTTCAGTCCCTAGGCAACCCCTGTTTCAGGCCTTGTTATAATCATTCTGTGAATGTGGATTCCTGATGCAGGCTTGAGCTGACAGTCCCTTAGACCAGAAGGCCTGAACGCTACTGAGATCTTCTTGCTTTTCAGGTTGAGGCTGAGGAAGAAAACATTTCTCAAACTGATTTACATCAGCACCCTGATAAAAATCCTGTCCATGATATTTTTTATACTAAATCACAGCTTTTATTAGACAAGCCACATTTAAAAAGCTATAATTTTTCTACAGCCATAAAACAAGATAAAATGCCAGTTTTGTTTAGTCCTGAGCATGTAATTTCAGTGAAATCAGATTATAAATACTATAGCAGTCAAGCAGGGTATGATCTTATCGGGGTTAGTCTGTTGTTTTTGAGGACGTTCTATTATCCTTTGTATAATTCTGCAGTAAAAGTTTGAATATTGCATCTTCAGAGAGGAAGCTGTTTTGCTAGTCAGTGCATTTGCTATAATTGATGCCTTTTAACTGACTGCATTGAATTTTCCTTTTCTGTATGCAGGTATCGCCTGGCAGGCCTCCCTGGGGAGTATCACTATAAGAACATCACCAGTGCAGAGATTAACTACTGTTTGGTGAAAGACCTGATCATCTGGACTCAGTATGAAATCCAGGTGGCATCTTATAATGGAGCCGGGCTGGGAGCATTCAGCAGAGCAGTGACAGAGTACACTTTACAGGGAGGTGAGCTCCGCTCTGCAGGCTAAACTGCAAATCCTTTGCAGTCACTAATTTTTAGACCGAGTGAACAAATAGTGCAAGGGTTTGTCGGAGACAGAGGATTCTACAGGAGAGGTTCAAGTGAGATAGAGGCATTTACCAAGAGGAAAAGAGAGCCATAAGTCTTATTTACGCTAAAAGTCCTTTACACCTCTCTGGCAATATACAGGTGCCCTGAAGTGGGTGGAAATTACATCTATAACAAAAGGGTTTGTAATTACTTTTACACGTACTGAAAGGCGTGTTTACAGTACTGGATCAGTCTGAAGAATCCTTAGCATAATTGAGAGTCAGGCCCTTAAGATTTCCATTGATTTCCCTGATTGCAGGACTGAATTTTGAGCAAGAGACAGTCTCATGATCTCTGCTTTAGTAGGTCATAAAAACAATTAAACTATTTGAAAAAACTTACACTTTTACAGGGCATGTTAGTTTTTAATCAGGGAAGTATATATAATGGTTTGCTAATTGTTGATAGGAGTACATTATGATGTGAATACATGTATTGAGAGTTGTAGAGAGATTTTAAAAATAGACTATCCAAGTGCAGCACCAGTTTACCAAGACAGTTAAAGAGCAAGAAAATAGTCCAAGTTATATCTCAGAGAATCTAAAGTCTTGCAATATAGAAATAAGTAGACAGCCTCCAGTCCTTTAAAAACTTTGTATTGGAGCTGGAAATGCATTTCTTAAAGCCTTCTGCTATTAGATGGGAGTAATATTATATATCCCAGTTCTCTACCGAGAATTGATTTCTAAATGGAAAATCTAAAATTACTTTCATACATTGGTTTCCATTCTCTTTTTGTGCTCAGTTTTGTTTAGTTGGACACTTCAAGCTATCACAGCACCTTAACCTTCCCTCTGCTAAGACCCCGGTTTCTGACTTCCGACACTTTTTGTTTAACCCCGCAATTGACTCTAATGTTCCTTGATATGATAGTTGCTGTTATCATCTTTCATCAGTTCGCTGTCTGTCATTTGTAAGGATATAAATCCTCTGTTACAAACAAAGTGCAGTGAGTCCTGCGTTCAGTATGACTGGTAGAAGTATTTATAATGCAGGACAATCTATAATGCCCTATTCATCTTTATGTAATTCTTACTTAGTACAGATGAAAAAGCTAGGTGTTCCCTTTTTAAGTAATTCACAATAGCAATAAATAGCTCCATAATGGATGTTGCCATCCCCTAATGTTCTTGCGGATATCCTCGGGCTTTCAACCCACTTTAAAAACAGTTTGAATCCTTTTCACATTTGGAGTTGAGCAGAGGGGAGGCTGCGCAGCAGAGTTAGTATCAGGTCTCCGTATGTTAAGAAATGTATCATGTCCTATGCCACTCTCCCTGCAATTGGAGAATGTACAGACACCTGTTGTTTGTGACCATTTCTCACTGCTGACTGTGCCTCCTAAACCAGCAGGCGATTAGGAATGTAAATCAGAGCATGGGTGGAAACTATGTCTTGTAATACATAATATAGTTTAAAGATGAGCCTAAGAAACTTGCATCTATGCACCTTGCCCACCTCTCCACACACACCCCAATTCACACATATTAGTGATTCAGATTGCACTGGCAAAAACCTGCCTGTCTGTGGCTAGAAAAATTACCTTAAATACCTGGTATTAGTTGAATGTGCCATGCAATCAAAACCCTGGCAGCAAATGAGCGCTGAGAGCAGATCAACACATTAATATTGAATTCCCCTCCACCTCATTGGCCACGTGAGCTGTGGCCTCACACCTGAATGCATATGATTGGACTTTTATTAGTCTTTTTGGCATTTAGTAGTGGCAGCCCAAGAACCCATAGTTGACTATCAGCTGCTCAGAGCTCTTTTAAAATAACTCGTGGCCAGTGTCTAAGACAGAACATAACTTGCAAGATGCCTGAAGACCTGAACTCTCACAGAAACTGAGTTATAATGTCAATATAATGAGAGATATTGGCAAAGCATGCAACATCCTGAGGTCTGAGGGTCTGACTGTTTCAAAACCCCAAAAGTCTTTTTAGTGGGATATTCAGTATAACCCTTTGATGCTCTGTGTGTGTGTGTATATATATATATATGCCTTTCTTCATCAGGGTTTCTCCAGCTGTTCCTTACTTCTTTGATGTTATCTTTGACAGGGATTTGTGCCAACTTTCTGCACAGAGTAGCTGTTGCTCATTTGAACAGAGTCCTTCAGGAGTTTTCATCACTGTGTGAAAAGTTGAGGCTTCCAAGTATCTCTGCACAGAAGAGTTATTTCATATACATAAAAAGCCTTTTGGAGGATGATGCAAGTTGTCTCCCTTGCTGTGTTTGGTCCAGGAGAGAGACAATTTTTCTTCCCTTCACTCTGGGATCTAGCACTTCGATCTCAATCTTATTTACCTCTGAGGTGCTCTCCCTTTGAACAGCTCCTCCCAAAGTTAAATGCCAGTCCATGGATGTACATTAGCCTTCAAGTAACTTACATAGTAGACAGACATCAATTCCCCACCCATTTTCATAGCCCTCGAGGGTCACCTTTGTGATGTGTCTGAGAGACTGTGGCTCCACACTGAGGAGAACTATACCTGAGTCTCCAGTGCTCAAAAGCTGCTGCCAAACCCCAAGGAGAAAGTTATAATTTCAATATACATCTCTCTGATTTCGTGAGGAAACAGTCTGTAACATCGATCCCATTTCATACCGTTTTACTCAAGCTAGTTCTTCAACAAGTGCGGCAATGAGAAAGAAAGAATTGTTGTTGTTTTAAATACTTGGGAAGTGTTCAAATGCTATGGTAATGGGAGTAAGGAGGCAAAATAGGTTCTTAGGGCTGTAGTCCACGAAAGCTTATGCTCTAATAAATTTGTTAGTCTCTAAGGTGCCACAAGTACTCCTGTTCTTCTTTTTACTGTACTTAGACTCTGAAATATGGAAAATGCCCTCCAGTTACAATAGGGCAAACTCAAAACTACATACACTCAAAACCTTCAGACATTATGAACACGAGCCATACTACCAGGCAAATTGACTCAGAGGAGATCAATGAGATTAGTAAAGACAAAGGGCCAATGACAATGCCAACAGGTTGAAGAACCATGCTTGCCCAGTACAACTCAGAACTACCGAACCCTGCTCTATTTTATTTTCTGCAAGAACTGAAGTACCAAAGGCCCCCATCCCAAAAAAAAGTGCCTTTATGACCCACTCTCAAAATAAATTTGGGCACTTTACATTGCTTCAGGAAACCAATAGGTCTACTCTAAATGAGCCAACTAGAAAAGAGAGAGGTCATTCATGCTGGTCCTGAAACCTGAGGTTTAACTTGTTCTCCGAGGAATTCTTTGACTGGAAAGTGTAGAGCAAAAGGAAATGCATCTCTTAGAGTCATAGCATTTAGGCCAGAGGAGACCACCAGATCATCTAGTCTAACCTCCTGTGTATTGCAGGTGGTCAACACCACCCAGCACCTACACACTAAACCCAACAACCAAAATTAGACCTAAGTATTCCATCAACACACCCTGCTCCTGTGAGAGGGAAGAAGGAGAGAATGAAACCCACTGGCCAGTTCATCAGTCCTCTTGGTATTCATGTTGTATGTGACAATTCAACCTTCTTTCCTCCAACTGATAGCAGGAAAGTTCTGAGGGCCAGTCTTGTAGCCCAAAGTTCCAAGACATGGATACGTAGTCTGATCTCTTCTTTTTTGCTTCCAAAGCAGTGCAGTTTAGAGACATCCTCTATTGGGTATACCTGTGCCTATCATAAAGGTTAGGAACAGTTGAGTGAATGGTGCTTCTTGAACTCATGAGAGGTTGGAACCACCAGATTAGTGAATCCTTGATAGACATGATAGGGAGAGACAAAAGAGCAAGGTGAGTATTCGGATGATGTTTCTTCCTTAGCAATATGAAGGGAGTCACAAAGGAAATCTTGTTCCCTTTTCATTGAAAACTTGCCAGCAGGGCTGCCTTCTGTGTGTAGAAAATAGTTCTTGGGAAGAAATGTAGCTGCTATCCTTGAATCAAGAGTATCATCTCCAAGTGTTGGGTCCTTTGTTAGTTAAAAAATAGATTTCTCCCTGTTATTCCTTTAGGCCAAGTGGCTGAAACAAAGAGCAAGAGACTTGCAGAGGGGAATCTGCTTAGAGCAACCAGTTGTCTACGGTCAGATTGTGAACTGCTGCTTTATGATTATCAAGATGGGAGGGAACAAGGACCCCACTTCCCCTTCATGCCCCTACACAGAAGGGGCACAGAATTAAAGTCCTGGATCTCAGGCCAGGTGCTTAGGGAGAAAATGCTTCATTCATCAGCAGCTACACAATAAGAATTATGTGCTTTTGAGGCAAAATTATTTCCAGAGCTCCCACTGGGGCTCCACAGCTTAGCACCTGAAACCACTGCATGAAAGGAACAACCAAATTCTCAGATGGAGAAAAATCTGTGAGCCTGCCTTATTGAGATGTGAAAGTTGGCATCCTGAAAGTCAGGAGCTTGGGATCTTTCTGCACGCCTTTGTTGAAGATTTATATTTAAAACTGGTAGTCTGTCTATCTGAATCTGTGTGAGAATTAAATGCCTATTCACACATAGCTAGAGACGTGGACATGTGCTTATCCTTAATTCCTTCTTATTCCCATAATCTTGTTGGCCAACCCCATTTAATGGCTTTTATCTACAGTGCCTCCATGACCTTTTCTGCTAAGAGTCGTTTTAGAATGTTTTACAATTCAAGCAGTTGAATTCTAATACATTTTTAGCCAGATTAACTTTACCTGGAAGAATATAAAGGTTTGTTTCTGTCATACCAACTATGCTCTGAAATTCAGGGACATTTCAAAGGTGTCACACAAAGTTTGGAGCTGTACTCCAATGTGAGATCTTCAATATAATCACAAACATTACCAAAATTAGGTTTAAAAAAATCCAACATGCAATTACATAAGGATTTCTTTGTAAATACTTGTTGAAAGGAAGTTTTGTGTTCCTTGATAATAAATATATAACACAGATCTGCGTAGCTAAATACTGTATATAATTAGTGATACCTTTGTTGCCAATTTCAGCTCTCGCTACTTACTGATGATTTAATTTGGAGCATTGTTTGAGAGGTCAGCTATGATGGAAATGTAGCACAGCCCAAGTTCATGTTTTAATATACACTTGTTCAGATAACCATGGAGGTCAACTTTAACTTCAGCTCATAAAGAGAGAATTTAGCGTTATGTTTTGAAGTACATTCAGGATTATATTGCCACATTTTAACTGATAAAAATTGATTGTATTATGCTTATGCAATAAAATTAAGCTTATGCCCATTAGCCAGCCTTGTTCTCTCCATGTTTAAAATGCATTAATTAAGATGTAGATGTTGATTTTCTATAAAGAATTCCAAAGATAAATTATACCATAAATCATGATTTCCAGCATACCAAAGATTTTATTTTTTTCTGGTCAAGTTTTCCCCCTCCCTCCCCCCGCATCATTTTTCTTCTTGTAATAGGTATTTTTGGACTAGAATGATTTATTCTAGTTTCAGAACATTCATAAAAAGAAATGAAAAAAAAATTGGTTATCCACATTTCTAAAACTTTTGTAAATACTCCTAAGTGTTTGCTTGGGTTTCTTAGAAGTTTACTAGAGTGAGAATTATAAATGAAACCCTGTGTTTGTAGGGTCCATGCTCCTTTTCTGTTAGTAAATTCTCAGTGCTGTAGCAAGTGACAGTTCCCACAAGGCAGATTTTCCAGTTCCTAAAAGGCCCTCTGAACTCAGGATGAAATCCTGGCATCACTGAAATCAATGGCACCAGGATTTCACCATTAAAGAAAAAGATGATGTCCAACAAAATCCAAAATAGGAGTATGCTGCAATGTGCAGGATACAGAAAATGTTTTACAACAACTTTTGTTGTTAGGAATGTGCTGTTAGGAATGGCTTGATATTTAACTATCATCTATCCTGCAGAACAATATTCGGTCACCTTCACATATATTCATTGTACTCTACGAACAACAAACTATTCCTAGTGGTATTGTACACACACACACATATATATATATGTATATACACACACACACACACACACCAATATAATACCAATAAGATTGAAGTATCAAAATTAAGGAGAAGAAAAAAAGGGGAGAGGATGATGCTTGATTTACCCCTCATGTCAAAATACCATGCAGGAGGGTATTATAATCCGTCAATGAGTTGTTCATAACTTTCTAACATCAAACTAAGTGTAAAAGATGTTTCAAACACTTTTCTCCTATAATAGGAAATCTCTGACAAATATATTATAAAAATAATAAGGAAATATACCGGAAGGCAGGAATTTTAATTTAAGAAATAAGCTTTTCTAATGTAGGGTGACCAGATGTCCTGATTTTATAGGGACAGCCCCAATATTTGGGGCTTTTTCTTATATAGGCTCCTATTACCCACCACCCCCGTCCCGATTTTTCACACTTGCTATCTGGTCAGCCTATTTTAATGTGAGCCATAAATATGCAAAACACTACACAGGGAAGCTATGAATAGGACTATACATATATCACAGGACTCCAGTGACATGACAGGTTTCATCAGAGTTTTTGATAAGAGGTTTATGAGTGTAACAGGGTGGGACTCATCACCGTGGCACCGCCTGCTGGTGATCCTGGGAATTATCTCTCGGTTCTTCCAGTCCACCTTCAGCTAGTGGTGTCATGCCTGCCATCACTGTTGTTGCCACTCTTTGGACCCAATCGCTCCCCGGACCGCAGCGTCTTCTTATGGGCACAGCCCTCCAGCTGTGCCCCATTCTGCTTTCTCCCTCCTTCTAGGGGGGCCAACAGTCCTTAGTCCCACCCCTTGCCTCAGCGGCCAACTGCACTCCCTCACTTCAGGGGCAAACTGCAATCTGGATACTGGCCACTCTCCTCATTGGCAAGTGGAGTGCAAGGGAAAGGGACCCAGGCCTGCCCACTACTCTGTGTCCCAACCAGGGAACCTATAGCCGGCAGCCACCTACTGCCCTCCTCCAATCTGCTGCCTATTTTCCCTGGGCCACTTCCCCCGTAGCCCTAGCACCCTCTCAGCCCTTGTAGCAAGGCCCCAGCCTGGCAGTGGTCAGCCAGCAGCTCACCCTCACACTCTGCTGCCCCTGCCCAGCACTGCTCTATCTAGGGTGCTTCTTCAGGTAGCCAGTCCTCCTCCCTTACTTTCCAGAGAGAAACTCCCCTCTGCTCCCCTCAGCCCTTTATATATGGCCCTCACGGCCCTGATTGGCTGCTCCAGCTTCCCCCATTGGTGGGCTCAGTAAGCCCTTTCCTGATTACTGGATTCTGCTCAGCTTCCCTGGTGCTGCTTTTAACCCCTTCTTCTCCCTGTGTGGGGCAGCCACCCCACCACAATGAGGGATAATATTTCCTAAGCAATGTGTTATACAGCTGTAATGCTATCAAAACATTCTCATGAATTTCCAAACCAGAGGTGGGCAAACTATGACTCGCGGGCCGGACCCTCCTTCCCGGCCCCTGAGCTCCTGCCCCGGGAGGCTAGCCCCTGGCCCCTGCCCTGCTGTTTCCGCTCCCCTGCAGCCTCAGCTCATTGCGCAGCAGGTGCAATGCTCTGGGCGGTGGGCTGTGAGCTACTGCGGCAGTGCAGCTGCAGAGCCGAGGCCTAACCTGGTGCTCTGTGCTGCGCAGTGGCGACGGCGTGGCTGGCTCCAGCGAGGCACCGTGGCTGTAGCGCCGCCAGCCAACGGTGCTCCAGGCAGCGTGGTAGGGGGCAGGGAGTGGGGGGGGTTGGATAGAGGGCAGGGAAGTTCGAGGGGTGGTCAGGGGGTGGGGGTGTGAATAGGGGTCGGGGCAGTCAGAGGGTGGGGAACAGGGGGATTGAATGCGGGAGGGATCCTGGGGGGGCAGTCAGGAATGAGAGGAGGGGTTGGATGGGGCAGCGGGGGGCAGTCAGGGGCAGGGGTTCCGGGGGCAGTCAGCGGACAGGGAGAAGGGGTGGTTGGATGGGGCAGGAGTCCCGGGGGGGCAGTCAGGAAGGAGAGGGGGGGTTGGATGGGGCAGCAGGGGGGCCGTCAAGGGACAGGGAGTGGGGGAGGTGGATAGGGCAGGGGTTCTGGGGGGGTTGGATGGGGCAGGAGTCCTGGGGGGGGGGGAAGGGGGGGGGGCTGAGCCATGACCTCCTCCCCAACCGACCCTCCATACAATTTCTGAAACCCAATGCAGCCCTCAGGCCAAAAACTTTGCCTGCCCCTGCTCTAAACCATAAGAACTTTATAATGGCAAGAGATAGCATTGTAAGTCTTATAATGCATACTGGGGATTCTAATATATGGTAGGAATAATGTTCTACTTTCAGTGATAATTTAGAGCACCTCCGCATACATTCTGACCCCGAACTTGCTGGTTATGTATAATCCATGAGTAATGACATCAGAAGTCAGTTTATGGGTATAGAATTCTGGTGACATACAGTTACAGTGTATATAGAAGGGCGAAAAAGGGTAGTAAACGTGTAACAGAAATTTCAGGCCATACAGTCATCAAGGAATTTCGGTGACATAAGACTAAACAGAAGTGTGATGCTTGAATAGTTTATAATGTCATTCCTGAAATGCTTGGTTTATACCTTAATTTTCCTTTGTAGGGCCCTTCAGAGGAAATCCTCAGCTGGTATAAATTTGTCACAGCTCCACTGGCTTCTATGCAGCTGGGACTGTGTATACTAGCTGAAGATCTGCTCCCTTATAGTTAGCTGATTGTGAGTTTTATTAGTTTGGTGTGGGTCAGTTTCCACTAATGTTTTTATCTCCACTGAGTGTAGCTTCTGGTGGACAAATAATCGTTTGTGCTTTTTCAAATTTTCTGGTGGCTTGTCTTGCTTATGACATGATTTTGAAAAGCAGGGAGCAACCATAACTCTCGTTGGACGTAGGGAATTGGGGCTATTTCTCAGACTCAGGTTATTAATTTTCACTAGAAAATTCCCATTTGAACGTAATGAAAACAGTACTTTTAAAGCATCAAAAATAGTGGTGAAGAATTCCTCCCTTTATGGAATATAAACAAACATGGCCACCAATGGATAGATCTCTGAAAACATCTATTATCTGTGACATATATTATTTTTGCTAACTTTCAACGGGTTTTGGCAAATCTTGGTTGAATATGCATGTATTGTATGAATAGATACCGTAATAGGATGGAAAAAGCAAATGAGAAAAAATACTTTATTCCAGGGGATAATCTGTATTCCACAGGAGATTTCTTCATCATATATTTTTCAGAACAGTAAATGATATACAGAGGCAGTCACCATATTATGATTCCTCAATTAGAATTCCTATATATTCACATTATATCTTTGCTTGTCTACTTAGAGGGCTTGTTTGATTTTAAAGGGCTTAGGGAATTTCTTGGTGAAACCATTGATTGCCCTTACAGCCTTGGATAATTGAAAGAGATGTATTCACCTATCATCATCTAAGCTTCTGTCTCGGGTCTCTAGGAGAAGCTCATCAGTGGAATAATAAGCCACAAGAACTATTTCATACCCATTAAAGGAATCTCCACTAGAAAATGAGAAATAACCCAATTACCTTTCTCTTTAAGTCGCTGCTGGGCACCAAAATCATAAATCACACGTCCCTTTTCTCAGCACTGTTGTTATTTTCTGTGAATCATGAATGGCAACTAAAGGTTTCTAAATTCATCTCGTCTTCTCCTCCCCGTCATTCCACCCCACCCCTCAATCTATCTTCCCTGCTGACTTTGAACAGTGCCTACAGCTCCACCACAGAATGTGCAAGCTGAAGCTGTGAACTCCACGACCATCCAGTTCCTATGGAATCCTCCACCACAGCAATTTATCAATGGTATCAATCAGGGATACAAGGTAAACCAAAGTTTGGATCTAGGCAGTCTAACTTTCTTGGTACTGCATATAATTTTCTTGGGTCCAGATTGGAGAATTCCATGTATCTCCAGAGCCCTGCTGTATATCATAAGAGACAATGTCTTACATCAGAAGGAAGCTTATGTTAAACTAAGCGAGCTGTTGTCACTGCTAACATAACATCTGCTGACTATGTAAGCTCTCACTGAGAGAACAGGAACATTCGATTGGTTGCAAATCCTAATTCATTTGATGCTAGGGTAGAGATTTTCAAAGGCATAAATGGGAGTTAGGTGCCCAATAACTTGGACAGTCAGTGGGAATTGGGTGCATAAATGACCTTTGTGTCTTTGAAAGTCAACCCCTATATTTCTATCTGCTCTAAGGCAAAATTCCCACTGACCTCAGTGGGGCCAGGATTTCACCCTAAATATTTTTTTTCAGTTTCGCATATTTTAGATTTTCTCTTTTGTTCAGTCAGAAGCACTTAACACACTTAGTTCCAACTTTCAGTCCATCAATTTTGGAGACTTTTCTTGCATAGCTATTTATGTAAGTTGAAAATTCCTTAGCAACTGTATAAAATGACTAAAAGCCTGATATATACGTATCAACAGATAGTAAAAACTTTATTGAAACTGTCAAAACCCTATTTTCTTGGATTTCTTTAATTTCATTAGATTGCAACAGCTTTATAGTTCCTGCTTCTCCTGGGAATTCTGAATAGTATTATGTCGGGCATGGGGACAACATTTCTGCCACATTTACATCTACCACATAATTTTTTTCATGACTTATAAATTATTAATTGAAGTCAGGTATCTTTTCTTTTCAAAAGGGTTCCACCAATTACATCTTTCCCTGGCACTTTATAGGTCTGTTTCTTAAAGAAATCTTTAAGGCACCTAAATATAAATGTCCTGATTTTCAAAAGTGCTAAGTACCCAAAAACCCAGTGAAATCAGTGGGAGCCACAAGTGCTGAGTACCTATGTGAAAAAGGCGAATACAGTCCTAGATGCATCAGGAGAGGTATTTCCAGTAGAGACAGGGAAGAGTTATACAAGGCACTGGTGAGACCTCATCTGGAATACTGTGTTAAATTCTGGTCTCCCATGTTTAAAACAGATTAATTCAATCTGGAACAGGTGCAAAGAAGGGCTACTAGGATAATCGAAGGGCTGGAAAACCTACCTTATGAGAGGAGACTCAAAGAGCTTGGCTTGCTTAACCTAACCAAAAGAAGGCTGAGGGGAGATATGATTGCTCTCTACAGATATATCAGAGGGATAAATACCTGGGAGGGAGAGGGGTTATTTAAGTTAAGTGCCAATGTGGACACAAGAAAATTTACTATTAACAAGTTTAGGCTCGAAATTAGGCAAAGGTTTCTAACCATCAGAGGGGGGAAGCTGCGGAACAGCCTTCCAAGGAGAGCAGTGGGGCAAAATACCTAACTGGTTTCAAGACTGAACTTGATAAATTTATGGAAGGGATGATATGATGGGACTGCCTATGATGGCATGTGGCCCATCAACGAATGCCAGTAGCAAAAATCCTCAACTGCCAGAGACAGGACACTAGATGGGGAGAGCTCTGAGTTATTCTTTCCCAGGTATCTTCCTAGTGGGTCTTGCCCGCAAGCTCAGCATCTAACTGATCGCCATATTTGGGATCAGGAAGGAATTTTCCTTTAGGTCAGATTGGCAGAGACACTGAGTGGTTTTCGCCTTCCTCTGCAGCATGACTCACTTGCAGGTTTAAACTAGTGCAAATGGTGAATTCTCTGTAACTTGAAGTCTTTAAACCATAATATGAGGACTTCAGCAACTCAGCCAGAGGTTATGGGTCTATTGCAGGAGTTGGTGGGTAAGGTTCTATAGCCTGTAATCTACGGAGGTCAGATTAGATGATCAGGGTGGTCCCTTCTGACCTTAAAGTCTATGAGTCTATCAACAGGTTACTTTAAGTGCTTAAATATGGATATAGTAACCTAACTTTTGGCACCCAACTTGGAAAAACTGTGACTATTTATTTTCAAAATATGCTTTTTATTCTCTGTCGAGAGTTGATAGTAATGTACAAACCCATCCAGTGAACCCAATAACAGGATTATCTCAAGTTGCACAATGATAGAGTTTACAATTATTTTCACTGTATTGTTTTTTGTAATTGGACTAACAAGGTCTTGGCAATGAAGTGTATTGTGAATAGAAACAACTTTTCATGAATTTTAATCTATATTTAAATTTTCTCTATTCCAGCTCCTGGCATGGCCAGTGGCTGCACCGGAGTCTGTGACTGTGGTCACCATTGCTCCTGATTTTCATGGAGTTCACAGTGGCTGCATTTCCAACTTGAAGAAATTCACTGCTTATTACACATCAGTTCTATGTTTCACCACACCAGGGGATGGACCACAAAGCCCACCAGAGCTGCTGTGCACTCATGAAGATAGTGAGTATAGCGAAATCCAGCCAGAAATCACTGGCCGTGCCTGAAAACAGTTCTGCTAAAGGTGATGGCCAAAATTTTCAAACCTTGGTTCCTAAGATTAGGCTCCTAAATCCATATCTATTCACATAAAAGAAAGTGACCTGATTTTCAGAGGTGCCGAGCACCTGTAGTACCCACTGAAATCAATGGGAGCTGCAATTGCTTGGCACTTCAGAAAATCAGGCCACTAGAAATTAAAATATTTAAATACCCAAATATGGATTTAGGAGCCTAAATTTGTGAGGGTTTTTTTTTGTCAGTAAGTACATTGAAAATGTAATTACTTTATTTATTTGCATGCTGCAAACGTTTTATACAAATATTTTTTATGTTCAAGTATTTGGAAGGTGAGTTCATTATTCTGATCCTGTCCACCAAACCAGGCTCAAATCTGTACCAAAGGATGAAAATGAGTCTGGTAGTTCAGTGCAGAGATTATTTGCTGTGTCTCAAAACCCATACATTTTAGGCCAATTTGGTTCATGTAGAGGTGTCTATTCAAGAGAGGTTTAGGATTGATATGTCTGGAGGGATGGGGGGGAGTTGTTGCAGGTCAAGATTAAATTGCAGTGGCAAAGCTGTGTGAAGGAGGCTTGCACAATTGTCTGTCATCACTAATCTTAGCTCTGGGGAGTGTTTTTAATCCTCTTCCCCTCACTGAGCACTGTACTGACAGCCCAAAATTCAAAAGTAAGTTAGAAAAAGCTGCTTAATGTATCCAGGTTAGCTAGTGGTTTTAGAAATATTGTTTTGTCTTAATAACTGTTGGTTAGGCTAGTCATTGTTCCTTCAAAGAAGAGTCTGATCAAGAAGTAAGACTTCAAATGCTGGTCCAGTTGTCCATGAGAGAGTGTTGAAAGAACATAAAAGAAACTAGCTATTTATCCAGAGATTTTCTCGTTCATAGTCCATCTCCTCCGGGTGCTAGGAAGTGTGATATCTCTGTGCTCAAAGAGCAGATTTCCTGCTGCTAGAACTTAAAAACATTAGCAGATCACTGAAACAGCATTATAACCATCAGGAATCTATGAGTCAATAATTTAACCTCGTACGTGTTTACTGAAGCATTAAAGCTGGAAGACAAGGCGGAAAGAAGAACAGTTATTGTATTTGGCTAATACTGAATAGGTGGTGTGACTTTTTAAAGGTTTCAGAGTAGCAGCCGTGTTAGTCTGTATCCGCAAAAAGAACAGGAGTACTCCTGACTTTTTAAAGACTCTTCAGAAAATAATTTCCTTGGAGTTGCGATGGCTAAAAGGAGACCTAGCGTTAGGATATTTGTACATACTGTAAATCTGTGCCTTCAGAGGACAGATCCTCCAGGACGACAGCTTGGTTTATTTATATGGACTTCATTTCATATTTCACTGGACAGATCTGCATGGTGAAAAAAGATGTAGACTTTAAATCTAAAGAGAACATGATCCTTCCAGACCTCTGCTCACAGTTGGGTTACTTTCTGCCTTTCTTGACAACAATGCTTGGTGATTCTGAAAAAGAATTTGTTTGCTGATCAGTTGTAGATCAAACATGAACTGACATCCAATGAGAGACAGTCTTTGGTGGCTTAATGTAACCCATACCATCTTTTCAAAATTGTACAACAAAATTAAAATTGGACTGTAACTGCAGCGGCAAATTGGATGGCAACTTTGTGGGTAGGGAGATCCAAGCTAGGGATATAGATACCCACTCCTGAATACTGCATACTTGCTATTATTAGATATTCCTGGGATTCGTACCAGAGTAGCAGTTTTTTCTATAATGCTTTGACTACTGGCTATTGGAGAACAGTCTCAGAGGTTTCCCTCTCTGGGATTGCACAATTGCAAATGTGGCTATAGCCAGCCTACTGGCAGGCTTTCTTTTTTCATAGCGGGAAGGGAATGAGAAACTGCACAAAAGTGAAGAGGAAATAAAATAGAAATTTGTAGCCCAGAAATTGCCAATTGGTGTCAGCAGAGCTGGAGGACAGCATATTTGGGCAGGAATCCAGGTAACAAAAAGCACAGTGAATATAAAGTAAGCCAAAAGCTCCCTTTTCCAGTGCATCGATTGAAGAGAGAACAGCAAGTTGGATCAAAAATCAGTCAGGTTGTCTTCCTTGAAGATCAAAATTGAGGGAGGATGGTGTATTCTTGACAGTCATTCCAATTTATAGTCTCATTGCACACCAGGGAACTGAACATTTCAAGAGCCCTTGAGCTACACCATAAAAATCCTTTAAAAGTTTCACGAAGTTGTATACACTTTACAGAAGGTAGCTAGCATTTTACTGGAGATATTTTAGAGCTGTTTTGCAAGAATTTATCCAAGTGCTGATTGGATAACACTGACCTTGATTTGTGAAGTTAAAAGACCCTGCCCAAATTCTGCTGAAGCTGTTTCTGCAGATACAAGGGCTGAAAACTCAATCCCTGCAAAGGCACAGGAAAAGACTATAGTCTGCATGATATTGTTGAGGGATAACAGCAAACACAATTGCTTTTCCGGATCCAGCTAGCCTGATTGTTCTAATTAGGTTAGACCAAGAAGAGAGACAGAGAACAAGGTGTGTGTGAATCGCCTGCTGCCTCTTTAGTTCTCTGCACAGTGAGGATGAGGAGTGGATAAAATAATGTATGTGATGATAGCCAGATTGATTCTTAACACCTTGCATTCCCCCTCTCCCCTGCAGCTCTTACAGACGTCTCCTGCTGGTTTCCACTGACCCTGGCTCAGTGTTTTATTTCTTCCAGTGCTAACCTTGCCGCATGAATCGTATCAAAAGAAAATGGGGATCTCCTGTTAACAGATTTCCCTTTCTGATTGCCAGAGCCAGGAGCTGTGGGACACCTGAGTTTCACTGAGATTCTGGACACGTCTCTCAAGGTCAGCTGGCAGGAACCTGTAGAGAAAAATGGCATAATTACAGGCAAGTATCAGATGTTATCCTTTAAAATAAGGTGTTGGAATGTATCGTTGCAGTGAAAAAAAATGGCTGGATAATAGAAGATTTAGAGAGAGCTGCCGTCAAGAATGCACGCTTCCCACTTCCTCTTTAGGGTAATTGAAATGTCAACTAGAGCATGTTAGAGAAGGCACAGGTCCAGTTACTGCCAGTCCATGATTGTGGCCACTGAAAATTGTGGGCTCTCTGTATTAGAAATCAACTCCCCACAGAGTCTTCAAGCTTGTTAAATCTCCCGCCGGTTCCACCTGTGGTAATAGATTTCTGAAACTCTTTGAGACTCTGTTTAACCCTTGGTGCTAAGGATCAGGACCTCCTGATGCTGAATTTACAGCTGGGAAATCCTGATTGGTGGTGCTAAGAGGTTACAATTAAGATGAAATAACAAGTTAACAGAGTCCTTCACACTCTGATCAAGCAGTCTGGCTATGGGTCATTTGACAGAAAGACTGGAACAGTATTGCTAAATATAGAATATATTATAACAGCACAGATTTCATACTCACATGCTACTTCACCCTTTCCTGCTATATAGCCATATACTGTACGTCAACTTGGTTGGGACAAGCAGCCACTCATTTTTCTGTCAAGGGGAATACTTACCTGGGAAAGTTCATGCGACTTATCCACATTGGTAATATTGTCATCAGATGGAAAGCCTTAGAGAAAACAAACCGTGTAGAGGTCTGTTTCTCAAAGGAGGATGAATTTGGCTTCATTCCAGTTTTGAAAAAGCCTGAAAATTTCAAAATTCTCCTGTGACAGGGTATATAAACCCTACATTTGCGTGGAAGGAGATAAGGCTGCTTTGGGCTGGAGTGGCCCTGCCTCTCCGCATTGGCAAATGATGCTAAGACTGGAGCAGGAGTTAAAAGGAGGGGGCTCCACTCAGAAGGGGGCGACCTGGGGAAAGGAACAGGCTGTTGAGCTTTTCCAATCTCAAAAAGAGGGCGGAAAGCCAATAGAGCCTCTGCCCTTTCTGAAGGAGGCGCGGCTCTCTTGAGCTAAAAGGGGGGAAAGACTGAGACTTGCATTGAAGACCCAGTAAATGCTGAAGGAGACTATAATGTTCCCAGGGCCCTGTGAAGTAAGGAAGGCCCATATCCTGAAGGGAGCTGCCTACGGGGCTATTTCCCTGTTCTTTTCCTTCATACCTTTACTTGACCTTGTTTGCTTACTGCAGGCTATTTTGTTGTTTCTCCTGAGGCTGGGAGACAGCCAAGAGGCTTTGTCTGGTGGGTTGAATGCTGGCCCGCTAAAAGGACATACCCTTGCAGCCAAAATCTTCAAACCTGGGTGCCTAAAATTAGGCACCTGAATCCATATTTAAACACCCAAATAAGTGGCCTGGTATTCAGAGCTGCTAAGCGCAATCAGTTCCCACTGAAGTCATTGGGAACTGTAGGTAGGTTTGACACACATCGGGTTTTCGACAGAAATACCTGATCAAAAAAAGGACCCTGGCGGCTTCGGTCGGCACTGCTGACAAGGCAGTTAAAAGTCCGGTTGGTGGCACAGTGGGGGACCGGGGCTAAGGCAGGATCCCTGCCTGCCCTAGCTCCTCGCGACTCCCAGAAGCAGCCGCTATGTCCCTGCAGCCTCTCGATGCATGGGCGGCCATGGAGGCTCTGTACGCTGACCTCGCCCTGAGGACCATCTCCGCAGCTCCCATTGGCCGGGAACCATGAGCAATAGGAGCTGCGGGGGCAACGCCTGTGGGTACGAGGGCAGCGCACAGAGCCCACCCCCCCCAACCGCCCAACACCCTGCCCCAGCCCCCTCCTTTACCCCCAAACCCCTCATCCCTGGTGCCACCCCAGAGCCCATGCCCCCAGCCGGAGCCCTCACCCCCCCTGCACCCCAATACCCTGCCCCAGCCCTGAGACTTCTCCCACACCCTGAACCCCTCATCCGCGACCCCACCCCAGAGCTCTCACCCCCATCACGCACCCCAGCCCTGAGGGCACGAGGACAGCGCACAGAGCCTCCCCGGCTGCCCATGTGTCTAGGGGCTGCAGGGACCTGGCGGCCGCTTCCCAGGAGCCACGGTAAGCACCACCAGGACCCTGCACCCCAAACCCTCTCCCGCATCCCAACCCCCTACCCCAGCCCAGAGTCCCCTTCCGCACCCAAACTCCCTCCCAGAGCCCACACCCCCACAACTGCCCAACACCCTGCCCTAGCCCCCTCCTTCACTCCAAACCCCTCATCCCTGGCCCCACCCCAGCGCCCATGCCCCCAGCCGGAGCCCTCACACCCCCTTAACCCCAACACCCTGTTCAAGCCCAGAGCCCTCTCCCACACCCTGAACCCCTCATCCCTGGTCCCACCCCAGAGCCCTCACCCCCATCCCGCACCCCAGCCCCCGTCCCAGCCCAGTGAATGTGAGTGAGGGTGGGGGAGAGTGAACAGGGGGGGATGATGGAACGAGCAGGAGCGGGGCCTTGGGGAAGGCTGGGACGGGGTGTTCGGTTTTGTGCGATTAGAAAGTTGGCAACCCTAGCTGTAGGGTCTCAGCATATCTTAATAGAAGGGCACTTATTTAGGAAACTAAATATGGGTTTCGGTGCTTAATTTTAGGCACCCAGATTTGAAAATTTTGGACCATGACATTCTTTGAGGATAAACTTTAAAAATAAATATTTTCTCAAATATTTACCAGTTACATGTATTCAGTTGTAAACATGAATTCAAGTGAAGTATAAAAATAAAATGTGTAAAGAAACACTTTAGCCATATCATTTTCAACTGTAATCTCCTCACCTCTCATAAGGGTCAGCCACTTTCGCCAGTTTGCGTAGCTATGTTCAGTTTATCTAATTGCTCCAGTACTTTGAAGTAAATATGAGATTCTTCTTTAGTTCCTGTCATAAATGCTTCTGTGATAGTGGGGATTATTTCAAACAGCTGCCCTATTCTATCCCAGAGGTGAGTGCATTTTGGTATTGGGACAGGGGAGTGATTCCTGGTTGTCCTAATCTGATGTAGCCTGTCATTTCTGTTGCTGCTGTCACTGTAATATCTACCATAACATGCTAACTATGTGAAGTTTGTAAAGCGTTCTGGGTTCTTTTGGGGTGAAAGGTGCTATACAAATATAAGATAATATTATTATTACTATTGAATGGTTTCAGTGTTGCTTTGAAAATTCCCCCCAAATTAACACTGCAATTAGCAATCTGCCCTCTGCATAGCAGATCACAATACATTTGCTGCTTCAGAACTGCTCTGCTGGAAACAAGCTGCCATCTCCCAGAATGATTTGGAAACCTGATGGAGCGAGATGATAGGCTGTTTCATATACAGGGTAAATTGTTTTAGAAGAAAAGAACTGGAAAAAAAAAGCATTATTGTTTATGAGGAAATACAGGCAGGAAAAAACATGCCAGCCAAGGTTTATAACTTCCCCTTTTAGTGGTGTACATTGTGTTAAGGCTGGGAGAAAGGGATGGCAAAACCATTCATTTCCCTGAATAGCTCAAGGCCTTTATACAGCGCTGCTTGGAAATGTAAGAGTGCTTAGAAAGCCACTGCTTCATCACTTCTGCTCATTGATATCATTTACTATGGCTCCTTTTTAATTCTAGTGCAAGGAATGAGAGGAAAACACACGGGCATTGCAAGGCAGGCAGCCAGCCTGCTCTGCTAAACTGCCCATTGCTCTCCTTGTAAATTTCAGTATCTTCCTCTCTCCCTCAGTAAACTCTGATTTATGAGAGCCTGTATGTAGATGGACAGTTTGTGATTGGATGTACTGGTCTCTTGTAGAGAATTTACTCCAGATCAACAGAAAATTATTTCTGAAACTCCTCTGGTTGTTAGTTTTGGTTAGGCAGCAGTTTAGGGAGAAGGTGTAGTGCCAAAGCGTAAGGAAAACTCCGTGTTACCTTTTGTCTTCTCGCTTACACTCAAACCAGATGAAACAATTGCTGCCCAGGCCCGTTGGACTCCACTGCCCACATCCCTGGCATAGATTATGTCTGTAAAGCAGAGAGGGCATTTTTTCCAGCCACAAGTCCCAAAGTTCTGCCCATCTGTCAGTCACTGGTGCTTAAGTGCTATGTCTTTTGGATACTGTTTTTGGAGTTCCTTTCCTTCATTGCTGTGTTTGTTTGTTTTTATCTTGCCTGGTTTCACTAGGCTTTATTTGTGTGTGTGTGTGTATGTATTTTGGTTTGTGTTTTTATATGGATAGATTCTAATCATTTTATTATTGGAATTGCTGCCTCTGTTTTTGCTCTAGATTGGCATTGTAAATGATACATTTTGGTGTATTTTTCCTGGTGACTCTCTTTTCAGTAAATAAAAGCATCAATAATACATGCCTGATATGCAGCAAAACTGGATCTCTTTCCAAATACAGTATGGCTTTGGAGTAGTGATGGGCAACCCATAATATGTACCCAGGTGAATCCTCAAAATTTGGTGATTAGCCAAAGCTGCTCCTAAACCTACTACATCAGCAGAAGAAAGTTCACGTTGTTTAACTTGGAACAGGATATTGTCACTTGTCCTTTGGGCACAGATGGAGAGGAAAAACATTGCAAATACCTTATTTATCTTTTAGTTTAAAAAAAATCTTCAAATGTTTTATTTTGTTTGTGCATTATGGGTGAAATTCCCCCTTCCCCACACACAGCCTCAATAATCAGGATGCAGAGCAGGAATGGAGAAAATATCAGCCCTCTCCACAAATCATGGGGAGATTGTAGGTCTGCAGTGCAACTCCTCTCTGACCACTACCCCAGCTGTGAACTGCCCTTTGGCAGCTTCTAGGCTAAGAGTGGCTACTGATTGTGTGTCCCCATGCAGGAGTTTTGAGTCACAAGATCCTGCATAGCTGCAGTTTTCTAGTTCACCTCCCAATCCTTCCCTCCCCCCCATACTGGTCTATTTGGAGCAGCACAGAGTGCTCTCCTCTGAGGGGTGCAAGGGATGAAGAGGTTCCCTGTGAGATCACACTGCCCATAACCCCAACATTGGGCAGCAAAGAGTGGGGAGAGCCTTGCTCTTACTCTGTGTTGCTGTGACCTTCACCCTTTATTGATAGGTCAATAGACCCCTTGTTCAAAGTCTGCATACTCATAGACTTTAAGGTCAGAAGGGACCATCATGATCATCTAGTCTGATCTCCTGCACATTGCCAGCCGCAGAACAACACCCACCCACTACTGCTCTTAATGATTTTTTTTTTCCATTAACCATCTGTGCTACACAAAGTATGATTTCTCTGGGAAATAATACTGCTCGCTTCGTGAACGTTAATGAAACCCCACAACACCTCTGAGATAGAAGTAGATTATTATCATTCCCATTTTACTGATGGGGGAAACTCAGGCACTGAGTGCTTAAATCGCAGATCCAGGGTTAGCATTCAGGAAGTCCTGGTTCCCTCTCCAGTATCTAATTTGCTAGATCATGTTGCTTCTCTGAAGTAAACATTTCTGATTAAAATCACTGCATATTTTGTTATTTCAATTTGTAGGTATTAATCACTTATGTCGTTATCACTGAAAACAATGTGAGTTGTCCGAGTTCAGCATTGGGAGATGTTGAGGAAGGCACATGGTTGGAAGGCCTGCCTGTCCCTTGCCAGTGTGTGCCCAGTACAGTCAGAGGGGTTCCTTTCTTATACTCATTTGAATCACATCCGTTTCCTTTGATTTCGAGAGCTGCATGTATTTTTTTACCCTGAGCCAAATCACAGGGGCTGACACAGTAAGGTTCAAATGGGCTCAAGGGAGAATAAAGTTGTGACAGGTGTAGGAAGGGGCAGAGCAAGCAAAGAGAACGAGGAGGAGAGCGAACACATTCAGAGACAAAACTGAACAAATCAGGCTGTAGAAACTTTTGAAAGTTCCTGGAAGGCAAATGGATATAAAAGAGATAAGAAGGAAAAGTTTTAAAAGGCCGGTTCCAATAGAAGAATGAGGTGGAGGGTCAGGCTTTGTAGGGATGATAGGTCGGCTACACTAAGTTTTAAAGGACAGGGTAATGATTCACCTTGCCAAAAAGTCTGTGCAGCAGGAAGATCTGGGGAGTAGAGGTTTTTCGGTTTCTGTAAGAGTCCCACCGTGTTCCTGCAAGATCATTATCATCTGATTTGTAAGTATTTCTAGATCCTCAGCCTAGGTAAGGCGTCACCCTGGTAGTTGTGCATGGATTTTTCACTGAATTTTCCAACTACTTACTGGTGAGAAGAGTTTGAGTTTTTCAGTGTCTCTTCCTATTCATTTTTTAGAGTTCATAAATTGAAATCCCATCCTTCGGCGAAAGATTATTCCTGGGGTTCCTCAACCTTTTTATTGTGTATGCTACATACTGATAGAAGGCTCTTCCATGTAAGCCACTTCTCTTCTCCTTTGCAATTTCATGGTCACATGATATCCCAGTGACATCCACAATAATTTCTCATGTGGAAAAGTAGTACTGGAAAAGTATTTAAGTATTTTTAATTGGCCTTAATGCATTAAGTGTGTTTTCCTTTCTGTAAAAAGGTATCCATGCTGGAGGAGAGCCAGCAACATGACCCCCAGCTAACTCTCCACCGTCCACCAGCAGCAAGTGTTCCACCACAGTTTGTGAACTTCTGGATTATCATGCAAAGGAAGACAAAGAACACACCATTGTCACAACTCCTTGACTTCTGTGTAATTGTTTTCTAGGCTACCAGATCTCCTGGGAGGTGTACAGCAGGAATGAATCTCGTCTAGCTCGCACTCTGGCCAACACAACCCTTGAATACAAAATCACTGGGCTGTCGTCTCTCACCACCTACACTATTGAGGTGGCAGCTATGACTGCAAAAGGCACTGGGTTGGTCACCTCCTCTACCATTTCCTCTGGAGTGCCCCCAGGTTGGTAAAACTACAGAGAATGACCCAAAGTATACTGATTCCTGTGTGCGGCCATATTCCAGGAAACACTGGTTTCCTGAGTACGGTAATAATAATGCTTTTATTTCTAACGACGAAGGCACAGTACAACATAATTAAAGAAGTATAGAAGGGATGGAGAAATGAGAGGGAAAGGTAATAGATATTTATTATAGTATCTATCTGCATTTATAAATTAACATCAGATATGGGGCAAGCAGTGACCATTATTAAAAAAATCCCAAAACCCCACAACTTTTGGGGCAAGGGAGTTTAGATGCTTTTTAAAAACAAAGAAAGATTTTTCTATTTGTAAGGATTAGAACTGCAGTGCACTTGGACTGTAAGATATTTGTGTGATGCAAATAAAAAATATTTACAGAAGTGGGGAGTGTTGGCATGCGAGAGATCTTGTGAAAGAAGTAGTTCCACATTCTAGAGCTTAAGTTGCAATAGTGGGACCGCTAAAATGGAAGTGGCAACGTACAGCTACTTGTCAAGATGAGATTCAGGGGAGGAGGTCTCAAATGCAGTAACACTGTTTGACTTAGATCTGCTTTGAAAATCTAAATCACCTTGGCTATTGACTCCGAGGGGTCAGGTCTCTCTCTGGTGTTACCTAAGATTTTCATTTCCTGTAGAGGAGTGCATGCCCTGACTCCTTTTGTGCATTCCAATGTAGATGTGTCAGTAGGTTTAAACCAGTTCAGTGCAGTTCGCCTTCTTGCCAATCCTACAAATATATACCAATACATTTTGTCCCATTTTGGCAAGGTCATTTTACCAATCATACTTCCTGTGAGTGTGAAATATGAGTCAAGAAATATTGTGTGTTCCTGTATCCTCACAACACATGCCATAAAAGTCTTCTGTTTTAATTTTGCAGTTTTTTTACATAGTGCAACATTATGAATGATTACTTATTATAATAATAATACTTAGTACTTTGGTAGTGCAGTTGGAGTTTCCGTGCTGCTTGGAATACAATCTACAAAAAAATATATTTGGTCCAATTTTATCACCTTCTTGGGGTTTGGTAACTCAAATACCAACATAAAAAAACAAACTTCAGCCTAAGCTTTCTGCTTAAGCTTGGCTGATCATGGGATTTCTCTACAGAGACCTCTCTGTCCTATACCCCCATTTCTTCTGCCTAAAGAGTCACTCCCACCTAACTTATATCCAGCATGTAGTTAACAAACCGGATCTGCCACACTGAGTCAGCAGATACTGGTCAACATTTCTCTGCAGAGTTCCAGCACCTGCTAACTAGATAGGTTCTCAGAAATCCTTGCTACCCTATTCCAAGAACCTTCCATCTCATAGACTCGTAGACATTATGGTCAGAAGGGACCATCATGATCATCTAGTCTGGCTTGCACCTTGCAGGCTGCAGAATCTCACCCACCCACTCCTCTAATAGGCCCATAACCTCTGGCTGAGTACTGAAGTCCTCAAATCTTGATTTAAAGATTTCAAGTTACAGAGAATCCACCATTTACTCTAGTTCAAACCAGAAAGTGCCCCATGTCCCACAGTGCAGAAAAAGGCAGAGATCTTGTGGGTTTTTTGTCTATCTGACCCAGGGAAAAATTCCTTCCTGACCCCAAATATGGTGATCAGTTAGACCCTGAGCATGTGACCAAGACCCAACAGTCAGACACGAGGATCTCAGTCTCTTACTATCATTTATATATTAAACCTCTATACATCTCATGAGGTAGGTAAATATTATCTCCATTTTATAGATGGGAAACTGAAGCACAGAGAGTTTAAGTGATTTCCTTGAGGCCCCACAGCAATTCACTAGCAGAGCTGGGAATGGAGCCCAGATTTCCAGACCACCTTAACCATAGACCATGCCTCTTTTTTCTTATGTAACCTTTGTGGTGTGGTGTTAATCTAGATTCTAGGGTCCTCAAGACAGGGATATGTCATTTTATTAGTCTGTAAAATGCCATGCATACATATGGTGCAGTATAAATATATATGTCTGTGTGCAAAATTAAAGTATTCACTCTATTATAAGTGATATACTGTACTACTTGCTGAAATATTGAATGTCTACTTATTGATCTGCCTACTTGTACCCTAAATCCCAAAGTATTTCTACCCTTTTTAATTTGTTTTAATCTCTACAGAACTCCCCGGTGCTCCATCTAATCTGGTTATTTCTAACATCAGTCCTCGCTCTGCCACGCTTCAGTTCTGGCCCGGGTATGATGGGAAAACCTCCATCTCCAAGTGGATAGTAGAGGGGCAGGTATGTACATGACAGAAATATGTTGAGGTTTCTGATCAGTTAAGAGATCATCTGACTCTTCCACTGCTACTCAAATCACATTTTTGATCAGGTTCAGATTCAAGGTCTTGAACAAGTGACCAGTGGACTGATTGTTTTGGTGATGTTTGGTCTCTTGGAAGAGAAAGTAGAGGTTAAAACCCAAGAGAATTCAGAAGGGTTAGCCAAGAAATGGCAATGGAACAACCAGAGAAAGAAAGGGGACATCTGTATGTTTTAATTTTTGTGCACAGGCAGAACAAAAAGATCAAAGGAAACACAGGAGCAAACTGAACTTTTTCTTGAACGGTAAATATCTTAAGACCCACACATAATATATATCTGAGAGGTCTCATCCTTTGAATAATTCAGATGGATCTATATAAGAAGCTTTGTATGTGTTTTCAGGATAACATAAGATGGAACCTAAACTAAGCAAACTCTCTCTGTTTGAAGTCCAACATTTTTGAAAAATTTTAGTAAAGGAAACCTGATTTCAGATTCCTTTAGGTGAGTTTACAGACAAAGTACTATACCTTGGGTATTAGTTTATAGGCTACAAAGGGTAAGAACAGGATGAATTGCTTTATATAGTAAACTTCCAAACATTAATGAGGTTGTGTTATCATGTAATGAAATATGCCTGTGTTTCCTATCTAGCTCTTTAGATATGTATCGGGTGAATTCTCTTCCTCATTCGTTTTAAACAATATTCCTCCTGGTTTCTGTCATTATGCCTTGGAGGAAATGTACGTTTCTCAGTTCTCCTGACAGATGAGTTGTGCTTCTTCTTTTCTGCCGACGAATCTTTATAAACAATATAATCTGTTTTTAAAACCAAATGTTGGCTTTCTTCAATCAGCGTCACCACTTTCGATATGTTGATACAATTCATTCACTTGGTAATGAGATCATCGTGAATTAATTGGTACATTTTGGTCCATTGACATACACTTTATTGCATATTACAAAGTGAAATGGTGAAACCTACAATCTGATAGTTTGGCACATTCTGAGCAGGGTCTCTATCATGGAACACCACACGGATGTTGCTGGGAACTTGTTAATTCGTGAGCTACATTGGATCACAAAACATCATTGAAATAAAATGAATCTCAAAATCTTAAATCAGCTTAATAACAATTAAGGGCAAAATCCTCTCCTCCACATCCATGGAGGGTCTCAGCTGCAACAGAGCTTAGAGGCCTTCTGTTGTGCTAGGTAAGGGGATTCTTGGAACCCCAACAGGAATCCCCACAGTATGCGTGCTCTGAAGCCAAGCTCTGCGTATGCTCCCTCACAAAGAGGGCTTTTGTGGCCAGGGGAGATGCAGGACCTGGATGAGGAGTGGGACTAGTGTCTGCGAAATCACAGATCCACCAGCCATATCGTCCTCTGTGGAAAGGGGCTCACCAGTAGTGACTGTGGAGTAGCACTCATACTGCTGTGCAGCTTGGGAGTGAGGAAGGATTCCTTCTGCCATTGCTCTCTCAGAATGTCTCCTCTGCACCAAACCCAGCTATTTGGACTTGATATGGTGGGAGGACTTTCCCATTAAGGCTTTAAAACTATGTTACAGCCCACAGTAATGATTTATAGTCTTTCTGATCTTTTCCCTTCACTGACCTAACTGCATTTTTAATAGCCTTATATTTGTGGACAAGGTCCCCTTTTAATTGTAGCATTCTATGAAAAAGAACCCAGCTAAATCAGGCTTTGAGCCCGAGATTTATCATTCATGAATTACTGAAGGAATGTTTCCAGTCACTGGTGCATCTGCTGAAAGCCCCTGATGCCATGACACGGAAACAACTGCGAGTTTAAAAATAGAAATTGCTGGTCTGAGCAAGCCTTTCTTCATGCCTCTGGCAATAGAGTGAGCTGAACAGCTTCTTTTGCTTCTCATGTTGTTATATTTTATTTTTCAGAGGCTCTGTTTTAGGGTAGTGTTTTTCCTTTGTCATTTCTACTTACATTTGAACGTTACAGTTAAAGCATACATGGAAACAGCCTGTGGTTTTCAAATCTAAAGCTTTTACTGTTTCTATCAACTAGAATCAAATTTAAACATCTGATTTTTACAATATCACAAAACTGTTTTAAACTGTCATCTCTGCAGCAGTCATGATGGTGGTAATAGCTGCCGTACCAATACAATTACATTCCATTCCTAAATTTAAAATACAAAAACACTTAATGCTTCTTTGTGCATTATAGCAACATAATAGTTGCTGTGCCCAGAGGCTCCAGCTTCCAAATGATTCCCCTATTGTAGGGGGATGATCAGTGGCATTGCCAGGGGAAATGGGGTGTGGCTATTGGTAGCTAAAGCAGATTTGAGTAGCCTTTAGGTTGCTCTGATGTATGTCTTAGCTCCAGCCTTTGAACAGAATGCTCCAGGATCAGAGGATTGCAAAGGCCGCTGTGCTGCCACAGCTGAGGATCTGGCCTTCAGCCTGTTATAAATGCAGTATTGTGCCTTAGGTTGTACACTGGCCCTGGATTCCATCACCTCTGGGATGACTGAGGGCACTTGAGGAATCACTGCTGATTTACTCTCGTGTAATTTCGATCAGAATCGGAAGTCAATATCCATAATGTGAACAGGAAGTAGTTTTACTACTTGCCAATACCTGGGTTCCAACTTCTGTATTTCTGCTGCCAGTGGAATCTTTGTCACCTGAGAAGTCGTGGCGGATTGAGTTCTCTATGCCGCTTTACATTGATAGTGATGTCCTCAGCTTTTCCAGGAGAAATACAGAACTTGGAATGGAGGTATTGGCATATAAGCAAGAACGAAATTGATTTTGCAATGCATTGTTTGGTTTGAAACTGTCTTCATTAGTCTGCGCATGAACAAGGCTAGATTACTGATTAGGGTAGCTCTTAAACTTATTACTTACAATTTTTTGGAAAACATAAAATTCCCCAACACAATTCAAGGACTTAATTCTGCAATCCTTACTTATGGGAGTAATCTTATTCATTATAAATAGTTTGATGGTCTTTAGTGAGACTGCTTGTGTCAGTCAGAATTATTGGACTGGTCCCAGCCATATCACATCACAATATCTGGTATAAAAAAAAAGAAATACAAGCAGTAGGACTCTAATAGTAGCTACTTAGTTACATTTAGGAACTTAAATAATTTGGGAGTTTTTTTTTCATCTTTTTAAAGTCTTTGGAGTTCCCCTTAAGCTTCATACCTGACAAACCCATCTCAGCTGTGTGGGTATCCAGTGTACATACATACCATGGAGTGCTATCGCCTGCTGTATATTTGGATCACTAGCTTTCTCTTGTGCAGTATTAAAAGTACTCTTTAAGTTTCAGTTTTCAATGAGGGAGGTCATTGTTTTTATATTCTAATGTAGTGGTTTTCAACCTTGTTTCATTTGTGAACCCCTAAAAAATGTCAAATGGAGGTGCGGACCTCTTTGGATATCTTGGACATAGTCTGCGGACCCCCACAGATTGAAAACCACTGTTGTAATGAATTGGATGTGTGTAACTCTTATAATCAGGGAACAGATGTAAAACCAGGGGACTTATGTGAGCAATCACAACCAGCTAGCACGGAACAAGTTTCAAATATTGAGAATTAATTGCTTGCAGTGAACTGTATGCAGCCAAGCTATACAGTAAAAAGAATGGATGAAAAAAGTGCTGATTAATTTAGAATAAAGCGTCAGTCTGAGGAAACTGCAATACAGACGCTCCCTGGGTTATGCAAACCCGACTTACAGAAATCCGGATTTATGGAAAAAGTTCTGTAAGTTCCGTAAACTTTTTTTTTTCTTTTTGGCATAGTTGTCGGAGATACGTTCCCGACTTCTGTAAAATTCGACTTATGCAAGGTGTAAATCGGGGCGCTTCTGTAAGCTCATGAACATCTCAGGAATAGAGAGAGAAGCTGATTTTGTCAAATAAATTATTCACTGTGAATAATTCATTTAGGGCCAAATTGTGACCTGGCTAATGCAGTGCAATAAAGGGGTACCCCCTTGCAAACCCACACTGACCATTTGCATCATGGGTAACAGATACAAAGCCACTATTCCCCCCACCCCCATGTAGGTGGGCCATTATGGTGTGGAAGAGGGTGGGACTGCATTGTATTAAGTATAGACATTGTACTATTCACTCTCTCTCCAGAGGTGCGGGGGAACAATCTCCCTCTCAGGCTGTAGCTCCGGGGGCAGCACAACAATGTGGGCTCATGACAAAGCATGACTGAGGTCTCAGCAGACCTAAGTATGCTATTGTACTCTCACACTCCATGTGTTCTATGGGAACTTGATAACCAGGAGATTATTTTCCTTTATTTCTGCTGCTGCAACCATGGAATAAGTTTAATTTACTTTGAACTTTTGACTTCCTCCCCTGCACTTGGCCCACTATTCCATCTCTACTGGGTCTCCTAGCAATATTCCAAATCTCTGAGCCTCTACAAACAACTTCCATCTGTTGTTTGTAGGGCTGTCAATTAATCACAGTTAATGCATGTGATTAACCCAAAACAAATTAACTAGATAAAAAAATAGTTGCGATTAATCGCACTGTAAAAAAGATAAACAAAAGAAATCGTATTTTTCAATTCGCCTCGTATAAGTTCACTCAGTCCTACTTCTTGTTCAGCCAATTGCTAAAACAAACAAGTTTGTTTATATTTACGGGAGATAATGCTGCCCGGTTCTTATTTACAATCTCCCCTGAAAGTGAGAACAGGCATTCGCATGGCACTGTTGTAGCCAGCGTTGCAAGTTATTTACATGCCAGATATGCTAAACCAGGGGTAGGCAACCTATGGCATGCATGCCGAAGGCGGCACACGAGCTGATTTCAGTGGCACTCATGCTGCCTGGATCCTGGCCACCAGTCTAGGGGGCTCTCCATTTTAATTTAATTTTAAATGAAGCTTCTTAAACATTTTAAAAACCTTATTTACTTTACATACAACAATAGTTTAGTTATATATTATAGACTTATAGAAAGAGACCTTTTAAAAACATTAAAATGTATTACTGGCACGCAAAACCTTAAATTAGAGTGAATAAATGAAGACTCGGCACACCACTTCTGAAAGGTTGCCGACCCCAGTGCTAAACATTGGTATGCCCCAGCCTGCTTAAACTTATGGGCTCTAAATTTTGACATTGTTTTGTTTTTGAGTGCAGTTATATAAAAAAAATTCTACATTTGTAAGTTGCACTTTCACAATAAAGAGATTGCACTACAGTACTTGTATGAGGTGAATTGAAAAATACTATTTCTTTTGCTTATCTTTTTACGGTGCAAATATTTGTAATCAAAGAAAATAATATAAAGTGAGCACTGTGCACTTTCCATTCTGTGTTGTAATTAAAATCAATATATTTGAAAATGTAGAAAACATCCAAAAATTACAATAAATTTGAATTGGTATTCTATTACTGTTTAACAGTATGATTAAAACTGTGATTAATTGCAACTGTTTTTTATCTCACAATCAATTGTGATTATTTTTTTAATCATTTGACAGCCCTAGTTGTCTGTATATATAACAACACCCTGCCACCAAAATGTTTCCTTCTTTCTTCCCATATGTGGTAGGAGGCTGAGTCAGATGGGAGCAGGTGCAAGACATGTTATATTTGATTTTTGGATGAGTGACCTTTTTAATGTCTAATACTGCATAAACTCTTTGAGCTAAAAACACTTGTTTCATAACATTGGGGAGCTTGGAATTCCAGCTTGCAAGTAATATGCTGATTCCCTCCTCTTGTCCACTGGTGTATCTCCACTGAGGTCAATGGAGTTACTCCTGGTTTACACCAAGGAAAATGAAAGGAGAACCGGGACCTTTCATTCTAACTTTGGCTGGTATTGCGATATCAAACATTAAAATCTCATCACCCTGATTTATAGTAAATCGACATGGCATATTTCTTAAGAGGTTTATTAAAATTTATTAGCAGTAGTTTTCCTCTCTTTCATTTTGTACAGTTAAACCCATAGTACTGAAGCAAATTGGATTTCCAAACCAGAAGTACAAAAAATAGTCAGAAGACCATTTAAAAACATTTTTAAAATTGGTTTTCCGTGAAACAGCCAGCATTGGCAAAGTAGAGAAGAGTGTGTTGTGGGCATGAAGGCTTTATTGACATCTATTCGGAATAACTGACTTGTGGCTTTGCCACTGATGAGTAATGTGGTCATCGCAAACTCATGTCAATAAATCCTTCATATTGCCACACACCACCATGTACTCCAAGATACATTCAGTGCCTAATATAAAGGGCATGTATGCTACTGATTTTGGGGGGGGGGGCAGTTCCCCACAAATAATATGTTTTAGATCCTGGCTGTTTTTCCTCATTGTTTCATGTTTGGATTCTCTCCATGCTGCAGCCTAGTTTCATCCTGTTTCTCTCTTGCTAGATTTCCTGGGACTCTGACACGAGTCATGTGTAAATGACACCACAGTGAGAGGGTCTTGCTGGGTGTTTTGCCCGTCCCATCAAAAATTTAGTAGATTATTATTACATTAACAGCTGCCAAGTTTGATTGACCGTGGGTATCAATAATGCTGTCACAAAGTGATTAGAAGACTTGTGGCAAAGTATGAGGCAAAGTATGAGGTCCCACTGGGATTAGGTATTGCAGGACGTCGTGGTGTAACTGTCCCCTTTAAGGGGAGAAGGGGCCACACACCCTCCCCCAGTCATAAATAATTAGCTGCTTCCCTAGCTGAGGGGATGGGACTAAGGGGGTCAGGTGATAGGCTAATGAATAGCTGGTCCTCATAAAAGAGCTGAAAGAGCTCAGTTTGGGGAGGAATCATTCCTGCCAAAGCCCTGAGCCGGAATCTGCAGGAAGTTGGGTACTCCAAAGGAACCAGCCTGGGGGCCAGTGCTCTATCGTGGAGCAGGGAAGGATGCAAGAGCTCAACGGGGGCTGAGAACAGTACTTCAGGTGAACTAGCCCGGAAGGCTGAATGTTCTATATTGGAGCAGGGGAAGGGTAGAAAGATAGTGTAGAGGAACAGGGGCTCGCAGGTCAAAAAAAGCCCACCAGGGCGGAAGAACCTTTTTGTTTGTTGAGCCTTTTCTTACCCCGGAAGGGGTTAAATTTGTTTGTGACTTGGCTGGAGGGCCAAGCTACATCTCCTAACTGACCGATGTGTGGAAGGCTGAGGAGACCTACCTCAAGGAAGGAAACCAAGGCAGGAAACACTGGCTGTGCCACACTTAAGCAATAGGAGGCGCTACGAGACGACCCCAGGGTCTCAGAACTGGGGGAGTATGTACCATAGGTACTGAGAGAGAGAGAGAGCACACACAAAGTATTTCTGCTGGTTTGAGAGAGATTTCCTGTACATAGAATGGAAAATAATGTCAGAACTGGAAAACAGATTTTTAACCCAGGAAAATATTTAAGGGCTACTACAATGCAGAGCCATAACCTCAGTGAGTTAAGAATGAAGTGGTAACTTTAACTGAGAATTATTCTTATTTCACGGGATAAATCAAAGCCTCAGTGTCAATGGAGCTATTCAGATTCATCCATTGTATAAGGTACTTCTCTTGAGGTCATTTTCACTTTAGAGCTTGGTAAATAAAGTGTCTGGAACTCTGACAGTTTTATACCTTTGCCAATCTTTAAATCAAAAATGGCTGAATCAATTTTAAGTATTCTTTTGTAAGGAAAATATTGCATCTGGGCTGACAACCTCTGTACCAAATTTCCTCCCAAAGTGACTTCAAATGCCTGTTTATAAACCTCTACAATGAAAACTCTGACATACCCTGAACTATAGCAGAACACAAGTTGCCTCTATAACATATACAGTATGTCTACACTACAGACAGACTCCCACGGCTGGCCTGTGTTTGCTGACTCCGGCTCAGACTACAGGGCTGTTTAATTGCAGTGCAGACGTTTGGGCTAGGGCTGCAGCCCGAGCTCTGGGACTCTCCTACCTTGCAGGGTCCGACCCTGAATATCTACACAGCAATTAAACAGCCCCTTAGCCTGAGCCCCACAAGCACAATTCAGCTGGTACGGGTCAGCCATGGGGTTTTAATTTCAGTGTAGATATACCCATGGAAACATGTTCCATTTACAGCAGTTAGTACTTGATAGTCATTCCCAGGTTTGGACCCATTTCCACTCTTTGTATTAGCATTTCTTGTAAAAGTGCAGAGGCGAACACCTCTGATTTTTCACTCCAATATTTAAGGATGGTTGGTTGGAATTATAAATCTGGTACTGTTCTCTATTGTCTGGTTTCTAAAAGCATTACCCTCTCAGTGATAATTCCCTTGGCAAAGGGACTGGATGACTGAAGAGTTTGGCAACAGAATGAAGCCTTAAGCAGTTAGGGCATCAGTCAAAAGCAGCCCTGGTTGGAAATGAACAATAGCTATCGTTATGTGATGGCTGATATTTAGTGGCTTAAAAGGAATGAGTTTGATAGGCATTATTATATTTGTAATGCTGTAGCACCTGCAAGCCCCAGTCAGGATTGTGGACCTTTTGTGCTGGGCACTGTTCAGAGGCAAACTACAAGACAGTCCCCTGCATTGAAGAGTTTATATTCAGATAGCAACCGAAAGGTCTGCAAAGGGCATTATAAGCAGGGGGCATTCCAGTGATGCTTCTAACACAGTACACACATGTATCTGTGTGGGTCTTTTCCAGACTTAATCCTTTCCTAGAGTTGCTTTTATTGTTATCTGAAACAACAACAACAAAATATAAGCCTTAACCTAAACTTCCTCCTGTTCCAAAAGAATTGTTTTTGCTGAAAGACTTCTCTGTCCCTGCCCTCACTTCTCTCTACCTGAGGAAGCTCCTTTTATACTCATTTGTTTGAAGCTGATAGGACACTTCTAAACTGACATCAGAGTGATTTAGCAAAAATAACTGCATCTTTGTGCAAGGTTGGTCTTAGAACCATGTATCAGGATGACTCACCAAAAAACTTCTGCAACTCTATGCGTGGAACCTGGGACCCTGTTAGAGACATCAAAACAGTTAAAACAAAAGCCACCTTTACACATTCTGTTGTAAGCGTGATTCCTAACATTACTGCTAAATTCATACATTCTTACCTAATTAACAGTGGCCTACAACAGTATTTATGTCTGTCCAGTCATCCACAACACCCTCCGGTTGTCTTCATTTGGCTTTATACAGGGGAAGTGCACTCAGAGTCCTACTGTTATCTTCAGTGGAGGTAGGATGAGGCCCTATATGTGGAAGTTGCCCTCCTGCTGGTACCAGGATACTGGAAGATGGGTGGGATATTGGCAGGTTTCCACAAAAGAAATTCTCTGAGTCTGTATTCTGTTTTTCTTCAAAGTTCTGCTGAGAGACCTGAGCATCTCCTGCAGTTGTTTGCTTCTACTCCTCCTCCTTTCATCCCCCTCCCTGTTTTTATCTTTCACCAGCATACAGGTCTAAGCAAGGTTAATAATTACTGTCTGTAAAGCCATTCTGCCCATAGCCTCCAAGGCCCTGAAGCAGGTAATATGCCACCTGTTACCCAGCTGGCTTTAGAGCGAGGAAACTTCCAATGTGCCAGACTGGTCCTGGGTCTGCTTTTTCTCAGAGACTGCACCAGTCATCCTTATCTGATAGAGAAAGCTTTGTTCTGATACGGGGTCTCACTTGGGACATCCTTTCTGAGTCTTGCCAAGATCTTAAACACACAGAAACTTCACTGTTATCCAATCAGTGAAAGATCCTTAATGTCTCCAGTTTCACAGCCAGGTGGTAAATGCATACCTGCAATACAGGCAGGGAATTGGACACCTCTCAAGCTTGATTCAGTGTCAATTGTTTACAAAGTCTCATGGGCCTCTGTGGTTGAACCATGTGGTCCTTAATGTGTATTAATGACCTGCCTGCTGCTGCATATGGATTGAAACCTGTGGTGTGTTTTGCTGTGCAATAAATATTCCAAAGGGCTATTATTGTTCTTAAGGTTTGAAAAAAAAAAAGAATCTAAATCTCTGCAGGAGACAGAAAAAGAAATTTTGCTGTCTTTGAAACATTGTGGATTGTTACTACATACTTACTGCGGCACTTTGAGGTGATGTCATTAAGAGCCAGGAGCCTTGCAAAAATAACCATTTACCAAAGCTTTCCTACAAAATTAATCAAAAACTCCTTTTAGAAAGTATTCTCTGCTTCTGTCCTAAAAATTCAGCACCCTCCCCATTTGGAGTTGTTAAAGAAAACGTTTCCTTTTATCAGATATTTATTCCTTGGGCTCAGTCTGGGGCTGCTCATTTTTGGAGTGGAGATCTGACTTGCAATGCCTTCTCTATGCTTCTGTGCCCCGGTGCTTTGCAAAAATCTCTGTAATATAAAGAATTGGGATCTTTGCACAGAGTGTTCAAAATTTCCCAGACTTTATTTTTTCTGTAAGAAGTTTCTAGTTCTTTTCTGTGAAGTTATCGTTGACATCCTTGAGGCTGGCCCTAGGTATCTGAGAGGCCTCCTCTCCATCCATGTCCATGACTCTCCATGAAAGCTGTTGTCTGCCAGAATGATGACAAAACCAACCACTTTCTGAATCAAGTGCTAAGCTCATTTCTTCAGTTTAATTTCTCTCGATTTCTGCATGCACAAGCTCATAGACACACAATACACCAACTCAGACCCAAACAAACAATAAACCTATAAATTAATCAAGCTACTTCTCCTATAGGAAGAAAGAGAGAATGAGGTAGAAATTTATTTCTATTTTAAATAGTTAGCAATGCTAGATACTACAGTGATGAGGCCACGTGATAGACAGTCTATTGCCATAAAGAGTAAACCACACGAGTGCTCACTTCCGCTCTACTCTGCTCTGGTTAGGCCTCAGCTGGAGTATTGTGCCCAGTTCTGGGCACCGCATTTCAAGAAAGATGTGGAGAAATTGGAGAGGGTCCAGAGAAGAGCAACAAGAATGATTGAAGGTCTTGAGAACATGACCTATGAAGGAAGGCTGAAAGTATTGGGTTTGTTTAGTTTGGAAAAGAGAAGACTGAGAGGGGACATGATAACAGTTTTCAGGTATCTAAAAGGGTGTCATAAGAAAGAGGGAGAAAACTTGTTCACCTTAGCCTCTAAGGATAGAACAAGAAGCAATGGGCTTAAACTGCAGCAAGGGAGGTCTCGGTTGGACATTAGGAAAAAGTTCATAACTGTCAGGGTGGTTAAACACTGGAATAAATTGCCTAGGGAGGTTGTGGAATCTCCATCTCTGGAGATATTTAAGAGTAGGTTAGATAAATGTCTATCAGGGATGGTCTAGACAGTATTTGATCCTGCCATGCGGGCAGGGGACTGGACTTGATGACTTCTCGAGGTCCCTTCCAGTCCTAGAAAAAAAAAGAAGGGTAAGTGGAATGCAGAGTTCCAGTGTGGTGTTAGCAGGTATAAGATTATATCAGAGGGCTCTATCTGAGACCCTCTCTGCTGCACTCCTGAGTCACCAAGCTAATAACTAATCCTCCTCACTCGCTTTTCCAGCTCCCTCCCAAGATCCTTGCTACCACTCTATCAGGCCTGACCCAGTCTTCAGCCTACTGTTGCTGTCAGCTTCTGAGACCCAGTGAAAGACCCTGGCTCGCCTCTTATCCATTGGTGTCTCTCTTTTAAGTCCTGACTGTTCCTACTTCAGTTTTAACCTGGAGATGGCATGTGGATTGTAATGCTTTAAATTCCCATGACTGTTCTGCCCCTGCTAGCAGTACGCTAGCTGAGGGGCTGTGCCGAGCTGGCTCTTGGCCACACTCAGTGGTTAATTAATACAGAGCACTGTGTATAGAGGAGCATGGTCTCAGCGCAGCACAAAGCTCCTTTGTTCTTTGTCTTCTTTTGTTCTCTGTCTTCATTACTGAGGGGCTCTTGCTTTGCCTCCACTCAGACCTGGTTAATCTGCATCAGTTACTGAAACTTATTCTGATGAAGTCAACTCTTCATTTTTGTTATAACACTAGCCAACACTTTTGCCTTTTAGATACTAACATGCAGATGAATCAAACATGGCTTTAGCCCTCTTTACTCTGGGTTGTTATGATGTGTCTTTGCAATAGGCCTCACCAGTGAATCAAAAGTGAAATCCCAGCAGTAGATAAGGCAGGCTGGAAGTGCCACTGTTTCATATTTACCATTGTTGAGTGCCACAGCACATAAAACAAATGTTAGCTAGTTACTCTTGATTTAAAGGTATCCGTCCTTCCACTGCAGCAATTACACGTGTCGCCAGGTGTGGACATTGTGTTGTCTGGTTAACATTTGTTCCTGCACTTCTCAACTATAGGTTGGTGTTCTAGGAGAGGAGGAGGAGTGGGTGAATCTATATGAGGTGGAGAATGAACCTGATGCCCAAATGCTGGAGATACCAAACCTCATTCCATACACTCATTACAGGTGAGAAGAGCTGGTAATTAAATGCAGTATCAACATCCTAGAAAACTGTAGCATGGAGAAGCTTTTCTATTCATAAGCAGCTGACTGTAGTTTGCAATATGAATGAAAGGCAAAAGTTCACACCCCATAATGTATACAACGTGTTTAATACATTTAAATTCTAACCTATGCATAGTAAAATAACTAATCGTGATGCAAAGGGGAATAAACCAGCTAAATGGGACTATTGAGTAACTTCTTAGATCATGAGGCTGAGGCCTTGTCTATCCAGAAAGGACCAGTTTAACTAAAACTGATTACAAATCGGTCTAGTTAAACAGTCACAATCTCCTATCTACACACTTACATCAGTTTAAAGATGCTTCTATTGATTTAGCTTAATTTGGTAATTTAAATTAGTTTAAAGGTTTGCTTACAGAAATTCACCAAATTAAGATAAATCAATATATGTAAAGTTTAAACCGATTTTAGTACATCCAATTTAATTAAACTGATGCAGTTTTCTAGTATAAACAAGGTCTGAGAATGGGGATGCCCAATCCTAATGGAAAATGCCTATATTAAATAGTGTCCTAATAAAAGACTTAGTAATCAGGGACTTCTGGGAGCCAGGGCAAAGCAATTTGCTACAGACACTGTCTACTTTCACACCACTGAAAGATCTGTTACTTGGGTAACATGATACTGTGAATTGCTAAGCAATAAGATACATATGATAAGATCTTCACCTTGTTTGTAATTAGTTCAGTACCTGTGCACTAATTTTCTTAATTTTAGTAAAAAACCACCAGAGCATATTGGACTCTTCCTTCCCAGTAGAGCATATTGCCACTCAGTTGTATCTGATATATACGGACCTGTCAAGAATTTCTAAAAGCTATTTCCGGATGTGGGAGATTTCTAAAAAGGCAATTTTAGAACAAAAAATGTATTATCAGGATGTCTTTGTAGTCTTTCATGATGACAATGGATAGTCATTGGGCCAAAGAAAAAGAATGAGAAGGATTCCATGGCCTGGTAGTTAAGGCACTCACGTAAGATGTGGGAGGCACAAGTTCAAATCCCTTCTCCAGTGACTCTTTAATTGTTTATATAAAAGGGGCAGCTTCAAAAGGAGAGACTGGGAAAGCCTCATATCAGAATATCCCCCAGCCCCAGTGGCTAGGCCCCTCTCTGGAAATGGGGGAGATCCATGTTCCATTCCTGTCCCTAGGTTAGGTAGAGGGGGTAACTGAGCCCAGGTTGCCCCCATCCCAGCTGAAGGCTAAAGTTAATAAGGGATGCAGCAGTACCACCACCTCCTCCTCTGTGAATCTCATCCTCCTTTCCTTTTGTCAAAATTCCCGAAAAGCTAAACAGAAACTTTCAGGGTTAAGACTTTTCAACATTACCAAAATGTTTCATGGAGGTTCAACTTAATCTTTTCAAATTTGCCGAAAAATTTCAAAAAACATCATTTTCAGTTTGGCCCCAAACCATTTTTTTCCCCAAATTGCCTGCAAAGTAAATATTCATTCAGCTCTCTTCATAGGATCATTGAAAGAGATGAATTTCCCAGCTGTCACCAGATCCTTGAGATTATCAATGGTATCAATGGTCAGGAGAGTGCTAGAGCTGGGAAGGGGGGGCGCTCTCTTGCACTCCTTAGCCTGGTGATTAGGGTCCTGGCCTGGATGTGGAAGACTCAGATTTAAGTCCCTGCCCTGCCTGAAGCAGAGTGGTCTGAGATAAAAAAACCCTCTGCTTTGAATAAGACAGAGTAGGGATTTAAATCTGGGTCTCCCACATCCTTGGCCAGTGCCCTGCTACCAGGCTATCTACACGCTCTCTCTCTGACATTTCAACACAATTCTGTTTTCATGAAAAAATTTGCAAATTTCAAAACCTCAAAAATTGCTGCAAAACAGAGTGATCATCCTGCCAGCTCTAGTTACAGCACGCTGAAAGGATAAATCATGAGCACTAATTATCAGTTAGACAGTCTTTGTCAGTTAAGCTTCTTTCCTACACTCTTTGCCAATGTTTGAGTGTGAAATTAAGGATGATGTTTGTTTGATGTATTGCCTTTAATGCACCTCCTAAAGTGATCAAAGCAGATAGATAAATGGTGCTACGTAGTGTAGCTTGACCCTTATCTAAGTCCAATCATGAGAGCCAGAATTCCACTGTTTAATATAAACAAATTGAACAGTTACAAGCTAGCCTCAAATATTTGGAACTGCAAGACCCTCCTGTGTTTATGTCACCTGTGCGTATCTGAAGCCTACAACAAGTCTTAACTTTTTTGTGATTCCTTATGAAGTTGAAAAAGGCTTTCATGCCCCTATAGGGACTCCTGCTGTAGAAGAGATCATTTGGAGCAAACAAGATGGCTTTTAAACTGTGTATCCAATTAAATGACTTAATCATTCTTGTGTAGGAAAGGAGACAAGGCTGTCCACAGAGATATATCAGCCCTCATTGAATTGACCATTGAAAGGAAATATAACTGATGCATTTCTGATATTTGCAAGGGACTATGATATCCAGATACCGATATTTGTAACACCCTTTCTGAATGTAACACAAAGGCATCTCAAGGGAAAATCAGTTAATGCTGGCATAATCTCCTCAAATGTGGTATAATTACCGTAATCTCCTCATATTGCCCATCTGTTTCTAATAGACACTAAATTAGTCTAATTTTGAGGATCTTGCCATTGTTGCAGTAGTCAACAGGGCGATGAATTTAATGGGCATTCATGAGCAATGGCATTTATGTCTCAAATTGATGACAGCCTGGTTTTCTTTCTTTCTATTGGTGTAGTCCTGGGCAAGAAATAGCATTTGTTCAGTTTTCAGGTTAGCTTTGCTTTGGAACATGTTTGCCTTATGCTTTCTTTATGCTTTAGATTCCGGATGAGACAGGTGAATATTGTCGGCCAAAGCCCACTCAGCCAACCATCTCGTGTCATCCAGACACTGCAGGCACCACCAGATGTTGCACCAGGGAGCGTTACCGTGCGCACTGCCAGTGAGACTAGCTTGTGGATCCGATGGATGGTGAGTTAGTGTAAATTGAGGAGTCTGGGGGAGATGTCGACATCTGAGGTGTCAGTTTCCCCAGAGAATTTGTCCAAAGTTCATGAATTACTTTTTCATGCATTTGACCCAAAGAGGAACAGCAAAAATATTCCCTTTCCCAAATTGTCTGAAATGTATCTAAGCGCTTTACTAATCACCTCAATTCCCCACTGCCCTCGCTTACAAGGGAAATATACGCCTTGTGTAAAAGGCCAGAGATGTTAGTGCCTTAGCTTTTGAGGTTCTCCATGTCCTCAGCTTCAGTCAGCACATACAGGCAATATAAATACTTGAGCTAATTTGCTGCTTCTTTCCGCAGAGTTCTTTATTGAGTTCTGATCACTAAAATATGGTGATCTTGCAGATACTGATATCAAGAGATGTTAGCTAGGTTGGGAGTAGGGTGACCAGACAGCAAATGTGAAAAATCAGGATGGGGGTGGGAGGGTAATAGGAGCCTAGATAAGAAAAAGACCCAAAAATCGGGACTGTCCCTATAAAATTGGGACATCTGGTCACCCTTGTTGGGAGCTGGCCTTTTGAGATCATTTAAAAAAAAAAAAAAGGATTGATCACATGATGGTGAGGAGACGATGAAATTGGTTGTCCATAGGAAAAAAACAGAAGTATGTTGTAATGATAAATTGTTAATGAACTAAAATTGTAATAAGTTAAATGCTGCTTCTGCATTACACTGGAATATATCTAGAGTAAGACCCTTTATATTTAGAGAGTTACTCTGGTTTTATGCCAGTGTAACTGAGAGCAGAGTATTTCCATATATACCTACACATCACATAGGTAGAAACTGTATCCAGGTGATCGATTGCAGAGCTATGTGATAAATTGTGGAGCCAGATGATTAATTGCAGAGCCATTCACAAATTAATTTATCATGCACCTTTGACTGCCTCAGTTGCCCATGAAAATATCTCACTGGGATTTACTCTAATATTCTAGCTCCCTTCAAATAGTCTCAATTCTGCATTATAAATCTGACCCCAAAATAGTTCCCCCTGCTGCAGCTCCCTCCTCCTCCTCCACAAATGTGACTAGATAGGAGCAGTATTTCATTGGAAAGGCGAGATTCCAGCTTCCAAGTGGCACCCAGAACTTGCCTAGACCTTGAAGGGCTAAGACGTCAGACTTATAAATGGGACATTAGTATGTATAGAAAAGCTATTACAGTTCGTTTGGTCATTGAGCTGCATAACTCACTCGTGGCTTCACATATGAGTAACATGCTCATCCCTAAACCCTGCAGTCACATTTTAATAGCATATCACACCTTCATATCAGTGGCCTGTACTCTGGTTCGTTCAAGAGCATTTTAGGGGATTTTTAAAACTTTCATTAGGACTGTTTTATATTCATCCACCTGTAAAGCGAGATGTCATATTTACCATGAGACCAACAGTGCAGGGGTCAGAGGGAGCCACAAACACATCTGAAAATGACCCAGTTTAGCTTTTCTACACAGCATAATGTCAGCATTTTAAAGTGTGACCTCGCTGCCCTTCAAGGCCGACAAGTGAGTTTTGTGACCCTTTGGGAACTTCTTTCCAACTGAATGAAGTTTACATTTCTAGTCCTACTGGGCCGCAGGATAGAATACTTTAAAGCTATGAAATGTTAATATACAACAAAACCTGTTTCTGAAGCAGTGTTGAATCTTGCTCATACTTGGGCTCATACAGATGTAGTTTTAAGGGGGAAAATCCACACTCGGGTGGAGCAGGTGATGACATTTCTGGGGCAGGTTAATTTTTCTTTTAAGTGTCTGATGCTGCTCAGGGAGTTGGAATGTTAGAAAAAATCCTAGTTAGATGGATTAATAGGCAGAGGGCCAGTGAAACAGTCTGAGGTGCATGATATATTTATCCCACGGCTCTGCAATTTATCACTAGTTTCCACAGTTTATCCCATGGTTCTGCAATTTACCACATTGGTATTACCTCCACGTATATGGAGTGAGGGGTGTATGTAGGTGTGGGAGGGGCAGAGAGAGGTGTTGTTTGCTATACAATATGTAGGTAGGGTGGCATAGAAAAAAAATTAAAATATTACATGCAAAATAAAAAAAATATTATAAATGGTCAACAAAGGTAAACAAAATGTATAATAAACCCTCAACCTCTCACCCCCTGAACTTCTCTCACCTTCTTGCAGTATTTATTAAGTATATGAGTACAAAAGGCAATGACATATGATTTGAAAAGCATAGTCCACCCATTCTGTGCAATAATTTTGTGCTCTTATTATTAATGGCCAGCCTCTCCTGGATGCTCAATATAATGGCAACCCAGAGATGGTGGGTTACAGGATAAAATTGTGGCGTGTGGATCTGCAGTCTCCAGTGCTCATGAAGGTTATCAGTGACCGGCTAGAGAGGGAATATACTGTTGAGGATCTGGAGGAGTGGGTAGAATATGAACTGCAGATTCAGGCCTTCAATGCCATCGGAGCAGGACCATGGAGTGAAGTGGTGAGAAGTTGCACCCGGGAGTCTGGTAAGTAACAGTATATGTGCTTCTGTGAAGAATGGGCTCAGTGCATTTCAGTATCTTCAGCCCTTTCCCTCAACCTCTCTTTCTTGCAGATCTACTAAACCTAAAAGTGCAATCTACGGATCCATTGGTGGTAAAAAAAGACACATTTGCTAGCCAGGCAGCTGGTGGGGGAAGATTTTAAATGGAGTAGATAGTAACCAAAGAGGAAACTAATGATCTGAGCTATCAGTGCCACCTTCCAAAATTGTGCCTGTAGATCTGCATAAATGTAACCCACATGTGCGCATGCTAACAAGCACATAGAAATTGTTCTGTCCACCTGTTCTGAGTATGCAGATATTATACTAGTTTAGAGACTTCTAGTGGCCAGAAGAAAGCAGTCTCTACAATATCAAGACAGCAATAAATAACTGGTAACTCTGTAACAGCAGCAGAAGCTAGATCTTGCAAAGCTGTTAGCGAGGGGACTTCAAACCGAGCTTCTTTCTCAGACCCAGCTTGCATGCCTCTGATGTAATTTGCTTTTATTGCAGGTGAATAATTAGATGGAGTGACCCTACTTGGATAAAATAGTCAATAGTAAAAGTGAATTACTGTTGCATGTGACTTGTATTTAAGCAAGGATCATGCTTGTTACTTTTCTTCAAAATCATTTGAACTTGAGTGCTTTGAAAGTTAATACTGTACATGCTGTGTATGTATGTGCACATCTGCGTATATGTAAATATAGACAATGTGCCAAAACTACCAATGGAAGCAACAGGTGGTCAGCACCTTGCATGATTTGGTCTACTGGTTCAGGCAACTAACCGTTGAACTCACTGAAGGTAAAAGGCTAAACAAAATCTTTGAGCCCCTTCCTGTTAAAGTATTGGGTTTTTCCTAATAACTGGAATGTTATTGCTAGAGGTATTTTAAACAAAACATGTTTGTAATGGACTTTGAGATAGTATGTCCCAGAATAAATAGTTTTGAAGAGCTCTGTATCATTATAAGGAGATAACTGCATTTCCTCTTTTCTCTATTGCTGTTCAAACAATTCCTCTGAAAATTAACAGATACTGAGATTAAGTGATTTCATAAAACCTTGGGATAATAGTGGTCCAGATCAGCCGTTAAAGATCAAAAGTTCCATGTGTATATGTCAGCATTTTCTCTCCCAGTATTAAAAATATATATATTTAATTTGGCAAGAGATTCTAGAGGGGAAAGAATGAAAACTGGAATCAGAATGATGCTGAGCACTGATCTGGGCCGTAAGGACTAGTTTATTTGTTTGTTTTCCATGTATTTTCTTGGTGCACAGTTAAAGATCATACATTAGGCTGCATCTTTTCAGATTAAGTGGCACAAGAAAACAAATGTTGGTGGAGCAACCTGCTCTGTTGAAAACAAAAACTTAAGACTGAAATTAACCTGACAGGCCTTGCATTCATGGTCATGGCTGGGCTAAAGTGTGGGTAGGGTACACCTAAAGCCAGAGGTGGGGGGGAAAGGGAGGGCAGTCATTCAAGGCAAACACAAGTCCCATCAGCCACTTTCAGGGAGTGAGCACAATAGTAATACTTAACATTTATACAGAGGTGTATATGCTCACAATGCCTTACAAAAATTCTCCCAACATTCCTGTGAGGCAGGTCGAAAGTGGGTAAGAATTGATATCCTATATTACAGATGAGGAGACATAGAAAGGTTGATTTTAGCTAGAATTGTGGGTGCTCAGCACTCTTGACAGTCAGACCAAAGTTGACTCATCCAAGGCCACGCAGTGACAGAGCCAAGACTGGAGCCTCTATTTCTCAACTGCCAGTGCAGAGCTGTAACCACTAGCCCAGGATGGTAGCCTGAGAAGTGAGTTCAGGCACTAAACTCGCTCTTGGTATCCTATAGGTCAGTGCAGCTGGACGAGTCCATGATCTTTATTAAAAAGAAAAATTGCATCTGGATGACTGTTTATTCTAAGATGTGTGATTATGTCACTGTTAACTGAGCACACATGCTAACAATAAGTTGCATGTCCCTGCAGCTACTCTGTCTTTTAATGCATTTCATTATAAAGAAGGCTAGAGGCAACCAAACAGACGGAGCATGGAGAAGCAATACTGGGATAGCTTGGGGGATGGCTTAAGTGTAGACAGCAGGAAGGATGAACATGAAGGGAAGATCGACATCCTGGTTACAGTAACAGGTTGTTGAAGAGGGGAGAGAGATTAATTTGGGCTTCAAAAAGGACAGATTTTATTGATCCAAAATGTTTTCATACTCCGGGAACTTAAATAATTCAGTTAATTTCACTGTGTAATATAATCATAGAATGACAATTTACAAACTCTGTTTCCACTCATTGTGATGAAAATTGGTTTTCAGGATTACATATTTCAACTACAGAAATGCTAACTAGACCTTGATAGTGTTCATACAACCTTGATTCGAATGTTTCTTTCTTGATCCATAACCTCATGTTTTCATATAATTCATCTGAAATGCGCCAATCCACTGCCCTAGTATTTGTGGGCTCATAATGCTTCCTGATTACGTGGATGTGCATAGCCACTTGTCTTACAAAATCAGCTGTTGCACAGGCACAGTCACGTATCTGTGGAAGGTTCAAGCTCTTAGTGTTTCAGACATTGACCTTCATGAAGCAGTTAAGATGCTGAGATAAAGCATTGCTTTATTGCAGAAATAGGGCCAAATCCTCCGTTGGTGTAAAGAAGCATTGCTCCATTGTAGCTGATGGAGCTATATCAATTTACACTGGCTGAGGATCTGGCCTATAATGTCTAACTCACTTTATAGACAAAGGGTTTTATGGTGCAACACTATTATTTTTACCATAGCCATAGGTCTGAACCATCACCTCTAACTAACATAAGAGGTACAAATTACCAGCTTTATTTTTACTTTCAAAATGTGACAATGATTCAGTTAACTTAAATGAGCTAATACAAGGAACCAGTGGACCACTCCACGGTGTGGCATCTTTTAAGACAGTTGAACTTTCCTGGTAAAATCCAAAATAGAGACCAATGGATTGTAAGGATTGTCACTGACACTGATAAAGAGATTGTGACGGGTTTGATCACAGAAACCCCCTTGGGAGCTGCCACCCAATGTACCAAGACTACCCCTGCTTCTGTTTTCCCTACGAGCTCAGGACTCCAGCACCCTGTCTTGCTGAGCCAGACACTCCCGTCTGCCCCAACACAGACCCAGGGTCTGAATCACTTGCCCCAAAGCTGCAAGTTTCCCTGAAAACAGCTCACAGTAGTGTGTTTGTCTTTAGCACTCAGATGCCCAACTCCCAATGGGGTCTAAACCCAGATAAATCCGTTTTACCCTGCATAAAGCTTATGCAGGGCAAACTCATAAATTGTTCGCCCTCTATAACACTGATAGAGAGATATGCACAGCTGTTTGCTCCCCCAGGTATTAATACATACTCTGAGTTAATAAGTAAAAAGTGATTTTATTAAATACAGACAGTAGGATTTAAGTGGTTCCAAGTAGTAACAGACAGAACAAAGTAAGTCACCAAGCAAAATAAAACAAAATGCGCAAATCTATGTCTAATCAATCTAAATACAGATAATTTCCTCACCAGTTCCAGAGCACTCCCTTTTACAGGCTAATCTCCTTTTAGCCTGGGTCCAGCAATCACTCACACCCCCTGTAGTTACTGTCCTTTGTTTCAGTCTCCTTCAAGTATCCTGGTGGGGTGGAGAGGCTCCTTCTTTAGCCAGCTGAAGACAAAATGGAGGGGTCTCCCACAGGTTTAAATAGACTCTCTTGTGGGTGGAGACCCCCCTCCTCCCTCCTATGCAAAGATGGAGTTCTGGAGTCACCTGGGCAAGTCACATGCCCCTGCATGACTCAGTCTTTACAGGCCGACGCCATTTTCCACATGGCATCCAGGAAGACTTCTCATGTGGATTGGAGCATTCCAAGATGTATTGTTCCCCAAGCGTTTCCTGATCAGGTACTTAACCTGGCGAATTCCTTCCTAAAGAAGCTGACCAAATGCCTCCCAAAGCTTACTTAGAACCCAAGCAAGCATACAGCTCATATTCTTACCCTTAAGTAGAAAATGATATATATGTACAAATAGGATGAATAGATATAGTAGACCATAACCTTTACGGAGATCTGTTACATGGCACAGGCAGCACAAAACATATTCCAGTTATATCATACATACATTTATAAGCACCCCCTCCCCATAAAGCCTTATGGGGTACACTGTCACAGAGATGAACTATGAACCTTTGTTGCATTTACAATATGAGAATGTTTGTGTCAGGACAGGGATGTATGGTCCTACCTCAGTGAGGCACTCCAGGTATAATGGACAGAATGAGGCTATGGTGATGGTGAACGAACTGCAAAACCATGAGCTTCTGCTAAGGTCCAGTGGAAAATACCAGTAGATTCTCTGTAGTTTCCCATGTCTGATCACGCAAAGTACCCCATGCAGTTGGCATTACTTCTAACTAGCTCATGGAGAACAGTAGATTGTCTCAACATTTAGCTTCAACTTTTCGTGTCTTTCACTTTATCCTTTTGAGACTTTTCAACATTGTATTCTGGTTGTGGCACCCGGTGAAAAACAACCATAAATTCAACCACCTTATCACTAAACACAATACACAAACACACACATTAACAGCCTCTGTCTAGTGATCATCTTGAATCTGGTCCCCCCTTGGAATAGAAACATGACCATCAAAAAAAGATTTGCAGTATAGTGCCAGAACAGAGACAAACTAAAGATTTGGTAAGCACTTGACCCACAAAAAAAGAATTGCCATTTAGGTATTGTGCTTACATTCCCGAGGTAATATTTGGGGGAATATTTGCCCTGTCCATTACTGAGAGGTGAGAGAGAGCATCAAGAGGCTGGGCTAGCAAATCTTCAGAAAGCTCCACTTCCTGCATTGTTAGACTTAGACTCTTGCTAGCAGGAATAAGTGATCATATGCACAACCTAAAGATGTATGCACACACTGTGAGCACAGCTTCAACAGCAACCTTCTGTGAACTCTGGAGAACTTATGGCAGCTGACCAAAAAGCAAAAGATTATTCATAAAAATAAAGTCTTCTCTTGTAAAAAGGGAAATTCAAAGCAAAGAAAATATGAATAAATGAGGCTGGCAAAGGACTGCTTTCCTTTACACTTACTCGGATTCCTTTCCCTCTCCCGCCAAAGTAATTCATGTGGGAGTAGCTCTTTGTGAAGATCTACAGATAAAGTTATGGCAGGGATCCAAAGACATTCATGGCTCCTGGCAATCTGTTTTCCTTTAACATAATTATATCCTTGTGGGGGATAAATCTAGAAGAAGATAAAAAACACTTCAGCATAGAGAGGGGAAAAAAATCTGATTTCAGTCTGCTGCATTGTCGTGTGACGGTGCTGTTTTTCTCATGTCCCAGGTAATTGTTAACAGGGAAATTGTTTCAGAAATGACTGTATATGCGGTTAACCTTCAGTGCACCAGGATGTGGGTTGGTGAATTTTTTTTCCCAATATATATTCTTGTGTCATACTCATTATACTGTTCTTGCTGCTTGCAGCCTCAGGAGCTAGCCCTCCATAACAGCTTTTTTTCTGCTTTCAGTTTGGACGGCAAGGAGAGTGCTGGCTTTTTCAGGGGCATTGCGCTCCCTTGGTGATGCACTCAGAACCTTAGTCAAGCCTTCTTTTCCACGTGTGCTTGTGTAACATTCTCTTCCTTGGCAAATGAATGTTCTCTGAAGCTTGGCAGGTTTTATTGTGCTTTAAGAAGGATTATGCCCTTCAGACATTAGAAATGCACAGAAAAAAAGACGAAAGGGACAAAATAAAATCGTGTTTGTTGGACCCTTAAAAGCAGCCTCCAAATTTAATTGCATAACTGCATGGTGTTAAAGTTGTGGTTGTGTGGGTCTTCTGTGATGCCTGGAGAGGTAATATAGTAAGAGGATGCAGATTCCCTCTGCTTTCAGGTCAGTGAGGAGTCAGTAATTTCAGCTCCAGTCGTATTTCTAGTTTCATAAGGCCCAATAATCACATTTTATAATTTAAATGAAATAGGCATGTCTTTCTTTTATACCCTGCTGATCCAAGCTGAGCTCCTCAGTGATAGATCTACAACATTGTCATTTTGTATACTACACCATAATCAAAAGGCTTGGCGGTTGGAGCTGTCCTCAGTGAATCGGGAGGTCTGGGCTCAATCCAGAGGCTGGAATTATTGCCAATTCTACACAAGATGCTATAATTTCCTTTCAGATAGCATAAGAAGCAGGGCAGATGTAAAACTTCTTGTTGGAACAGATTTGCACCTTCAGATAAATTCCCAGTATATAAGGATCTCTGGCTTTCAACACAGGGAAATAAAACGTGTGACAGAGATATTGAGAAAGATATTTACATTAGTCCAATGCTAACTTGATTCTAATTATTACAAAGTATATAGAATGCTGAGCATTTAAATCCCAATTTCCATCTTTATTATTATTTTATAAAAATAAAACAAATGAGCACCCAGAAATGCACTGTCCGTAATTTAGAATCTTTGGTTGTTCACAAATGTCATGGAAGAATTAGTGAGAAATTAGGGTAGAAGGAGGGATAGAGCTAGGAAAAATAGGATGAGATTTAAGAGTGGGAAATATAGGGTGAATATCAGAGAAAAATGGACTTTCGTCTGTTTTAGGCTGTGGAGAAGTCTTGCAACGGACACGGAAAACTAGACTAAACAAGACAGAAGCAAATGCTCTGTGGGGAACAATCCTGAGCTGGCAGGGCGATGAAGAGGTGACGTAATAGGAAAGACCCGTCTCTAATGTCTGTGATTCTATATGATTGCAGTTCCTTCTGCTCCCCCTGACAATGTGTCAGCTGAAGCAGTAAGCTCCACTCAGATCCTACTGACATGGACATCAGTACCTGAACCAGAGCAAAATGGACTTATCCTGGGCTACAAGGTACACAATCGAGCTTTTAATACATTTGCTAGGCTGTTTTTCCATTTGATAGTTATTATCTAACAGATGCATATTAATTTACCCATTTCTGTTTTGAGAAGGGTCAGGAAATAGTCTCTTTCTTCGGAGAAGTGATCTGATTTGTTTTAGGTATGTCTACACCTGGAGCTGGAGATATAAACTACACTAGCTCTGGTCAAGCTAGCATGCTAAAAGTGTTGCCACGGTGACGTGAACAGCAGGAGTGGGCTAGGTACCCCAACTTCATGCCTAGTGTCTCAGATGGGTATGTACTAGCTTCTCCTGTTGTTCACATCGCACGTCTACATTCTGTTTAAAGCATGCTAACTCAATCAAAACTGGCATGGGTATGTCTCCTTGAATTGGAATTTACACCTGCAGCTCGAAGTGGAGACCACAGAAAGGGATATCAGTCAAGATGCTGGAATAGGCCTGCTCATACTCACCTCATCATCCCAGATCATTGCAGTTCAGTCACCAGAGATGAGGGCAAAGTATCCAACAGAGTTGCATTGTTTCTAACAATGCCCTCTGACTTCTAAAGTCATAATCTCTCAGGTTCAAGCATGCAGTATCACTAATTTCCCTTCACATGTCCAGCAGTTCATGGCTTACCTTCTGTGTTATATACAGCCAGTGCTCATGTCTATGGGATTACCTGTTTGCTCTGTGCAAAAGAGTGCAGTTGAGTCTGTTGCTTTATAGTTTAAGATCAGGAAGAACCCAAAATACATACAATCTTTCTTGCAATCCTTTTGGATAATGATTGATAACCATACTTTTTCTGTTGTGTTTATTCTTGCAGATTCTGTTTAAAGCAAAAGATTTGGACTCTGAACCAAAGACCCAAATAGTGAGAGGTAACCACACTCAGAGTGTCCTGCTGGCCAGCTTGAGGAAATATGTTCTTTATGAGATTCAGGTGCTGGCGTTCACACGTATTGGAGATGGGGTCCCTAACTTCCCTCCAGTCATAGAGAGAACCAAGGATGATGGTGAGTTTATGGGTCGCTCAAGTGTTCTTCCCATTCATTCTAGCATTTCTTTTTAAAACAAAAGCTGTTTTCATTATGCAAACTTAAAAATATAGCCTAGATTTGCTTACAATTTTAAACATAAAGAATCTGATCTTTGGCTAGTGTTAATTAGCACAGCATTGGGGGCAAGCTGAGGTTCTGGGCCCAAAAACTGAAAACACTTCCCCCCGTAATTGACAAAAGAAAAAAACTCCATTTCTCACTCATTCAAACCTCATTGAGCTAGTTCCAGGCTGCAGTGAAGTTTGACAGCCCAATTATGAACTTCTACAGAACTGCAATCTTAGCAGTAAAACAAGAAATGCTATAATAGGACACAATAAACAAATCTAGCCCTGACTGGGCCTGAAGGAGATATGGAGTTTGGCATTCCAGTAAGAATAGCCTGTGCTGCCTTTACCGGGGAAGGTACTTTGAGTAGGCATCAGGGAATGAGAGAAGTCAAAATGCATGCACAACAGGGAGGGGGTTCCCCCCTTCAGTTCTCTGCTTAGCCATTGGCTGAGTAAGGGAGGATGGGGACAGTTGACTGGCTGCTGTGTTTCTCTCCCCCCACCCTTTGTTTGGACGACCCTGGCTCAGCCATGGTGGCCGCTGCAGAAGTCACAGAGGTCACAGAATCCATGACTTCCTCAACTTCCATGACAGACACTGAGCCCTACTTATTATACTGTTACGATTGCTGACTCGTCACAACTTGCAGCTGGTGTCCGGGGGTAGAGGCAAGAAGAGCCAGCTTCCAGAGGTCAACAAGACCTCCAGGATTGTACAGCTGAACCTTGCTCTCATGAAGTAGAAGAACTTTGAAGTCTTTGAGTACTGAGGTTCCCCTCTCATGCTTTTGTGGCCTCTGTCACTCCACCCTCCTTATGCAGAGAACCACGGCAAAGAGGTTTCACAGCTGAACTGAGTGCTTGAGTAGATGAGGAAGGATGTACCTCAAGTTATTTTTTGGTTTGTGGTAAAAGCCCTGGAACCCTCACTGGAACAAATTAATTAAATGCCTCATACGTGAGCGCCGGGTCAGGCAATGAAGTGCCCCTCCACAAGGTAACATTAATAAAGTTGCAGCCTGCTGTTTAAACCCAACCCACAAGTCTGTCAATCATTCACCTGCTTGATCTGGTCAATAAGACTGACATTTGAAAAGTGACCATATAGGCTTCCCCTTGTAATCCCCTCCAATGCTTCCTATGATCTCAGAGATTCCTCTGTGCAGTTTGACCTGCTGAAAGGACTAGAGCCACCCCCTGTTTCTGCTTTAATTTGTCTTTGTGGACAGAGTATTCCTGGTGTATTTTCACTGAAGTTTACGTCAGCAGTAAAAATATTTTTCAGCTTTACAGATGTCAAACACTTAAAGGTGACCATTTTCTCTGCATTTTCAGTAAGGTATAAGCAAGTATAAAGAATGTGTCAGTTGAAAACTCTTTTTTTGTATTCTTCCTAATAAAAATAAATAAAAATAAAAACCCCAAATCCTTTTGGATCTAAAGCTCCCAACAGAAATTAAATAACTGTAGATTTCCATAAGCAACTTTATTGAAGTAATTACATTGGACTGAGAACATGTTCAGACTTCTGATTTAGTACAATATTTTCTGCTGTCTCCAGCAAAGCACTAAGGATGTGCCTTGCAGAGAGGAAGAGCGCAATTACCCCCAATCATTGCTTTAGTCATTCTCCTAACACACTAGCTGTGTGGTAACTTAGCCTTTTTCTAAGAGATGAGGCAGAGTGCAGATTATTGTAGCAAAACTCTACAGGGAGATAGTGTGTTTTCTGAATTCCATAAACCAGAATGTAATGAGAAGTGTTTAAGGTTGTTTGTCAAAGACAAGCTCATTATAACAGTTCCCTCCTAAAGTATATGTTGGCAAACGACACAAATTGTTCTTCCATCTCCAAACTCCTGACATAAACATGTTGTGTCTTCTTTCAGTTCAATTTAATTAAAAGTATCATCAGTGAGAGTGCAGGTGAGATTTGTGCTTACGGAGAATTTCAGAGCCTGCGTATTTGTGAATTCGCATAAACTCACCTTGTGAACCTGAGATGGACAACCTGGGTGCCAGCCATCTGTGTTAATGAGCTTCTGACCTCACGAAGGTTCTCGAGCCTAGACACACGTACAAAATGCATATGTAAAATCAGAAGGGAGTTCAAAGCTAGTGCTGCCAGCAGAGTTAGATGATATTATTCTATTTCAACAGACATGAAGGGAATTAAGCTGACACATTCTCTCTCTCTGGAAAGGTAGCTTGGTGCCTCGCACCCTAGAATGTAATCAGCTATGTAGTGACTTAGATGAAGTGTGTAATCTGATTGGCTCAGAGGGATTTCCAGCTATGCTGTTATGAGATCATTCTCACATAGGTCAGAACTCATTTGTCAAAGCATCCTTGTAACACTCTTTTATAGGTGCAGCAAAACATTCTAGGGTGTGTGTGGTTGCAGTATTATATTTACTCTTCTGTGGTACTAGAGGCACCCAGCCTTTCACAGAATTCCTCACAATAAAACCAGTGTGTGCATGTACAGCATCGTAAGCTCACAGCTATCTCTGGAGTTCTGGTTAGATACTGCTTGGCCTGACTTCTGTATAAAGCAGAAAGAGAAGTGTTTAAACAAGCAGCTGTCAGAGAACTAGCAGTTCCTTTGGTATGTAATATCCACTTTTGTGATTTCTGTTGTTCTTTTCAGCCCCAGGACCTCCTGTGAGGCTGGTGTTCCCTGAAGTGAGACTGACATCAGTACGAATTGTGTGGCAACCACCAGAGGAACCCAATGGAATTATTCTGGGTAAGAGAGGCAACATTTAAATTTCCAAACACAATGGTTAGGAAGAGGCGGAGAGAAAATAGAAGGAGAACTATGAATATGTGCTTATTCTTCTTGCTTTCAGTACTAGAAAGCACATCCAAGCCACTTCATAGATGAACAAATTAAAATATTACATTGCTGTCAGCTGAGAAGTGTGGTACCCCTTGCTGGGGTTTGAAAGGGCTGGTCTACACTAGGGGGGGGGATCGATCTAAGATACGCAACTTCAGCTGTGTGAATAGCGTAGCCGAAGTCGAAGTATCTTAGATCGATTTCTCTTGGGTCCTCACGGTGCGGGATTGACGGCCGCGGCTCTCCCGTCGACTCCGCTACCACTGCTCGCTCCAGTGGAGTTCCGGAGTCGAGGGGGAGCGCGTTCAGGGATCGATTTATCACGTCTAAACGAGATGTGATATATCGATCCCCGATAAATCGATCACTACCCGCCAATACGGCGGGTAGTCTGGACGTACCCGAAGGGTCAGTGAGATTCTGTATAACTAATGTAACACTCTTCTGATCCCCATGAGTCAGATGCACATGTCATTTCATGGCACTATATTTAAATTGTCTCCCATTTTTCTGTTTTGTATCCTTTTTGGATGAGTGTTTGGGGAGTTGCCTACTACTCTATGGCAGGGGAAGAGTTGGTTTTTCTCTTCCCTTGGGTGCCAGGACCACCTAAGCTCTTAGTTGTATGTGATCTTGTGTTTTGCTTTATCACTTTTCTTTGGAGAATACCATCTGTCAGGTCACAAGGAGTTTACTCACAATTAGCTTTTCATCAAGAGCAATAGTAGTAGCTAACTCAATTACAAGAATCTGTGAAATATTTTATCACCTTTTCTTTACCCTGACCTCTCAAGATGGCTTTCCAGTGCACAAACTTTTACAAAAACAATGGGATCTGTATGAAGATGTTTACAATATATGAATCCATTCCTGCCTCTAATAATAAAGTACTGAGTAGTTAAATAGCACTTTTGTCTTCAAAACTCTGGACTAACATTAATAATCCTCCCACCAGCCCTGGTAGGTAGGTAGGGATGCTAATTCCCATTTTAAAAATGAGGAAATTAAGACCCTCACTTCTCATCTTGTGCTCATTCTTTTAGACTCTGCTGCCTCTGTTCTGTCTCTAGCGTTACCTGGCATTGCTGTAGTTTGGGTTTGTATTTAGAATTATGAGATTATTTCCTATAGCATTAGGATAATTTTAAGGTAGACCCATAGTTTGGGTTTTACTAGATTGACAGTGTCCCTTTAAATTACAGGCTGTTTATTTACATTTTGTTCAAATCTTGGGTCAAGAGCTGTAGAAAGTGCTCAGGTTCACGGCCTCCAAAAGTACTCACATGAGGAAATCCTGGCACCTGAAGCAAAAGTCATCAAATGTGATTTGAAGGCAGCTGCTGCAGGGATCTCCTGAACACAAGAAAAAAAGTCGTTGCATGAAAGTTGGCACCAGTTAGCTGTCAGAGACAGAATCCTGCAGTTTGTGTTGTTGGGTGTGTGGTTTGGGTTTTTTGTTTGTTTTTTAAATAAAGGAGTACCCTCCTATGTGCTTATTTCAATGGAAACTAGGATTTGAAGCACAGAATGTGTCTATTGAAAACTCCAACTGATAAAGAATATTGGGAAAATATAAAAAAAATACTTTACTCTATAAACTGTACCTCCTCTGTCACACTCTGCCTCATTGCTGATCTTTGCCTTATCTGTTTAGACTGTCAGCTCCTTATGGGCAGGGACTATCTCTTATTCTCTGTTTACACAGCGTCTAGCACACTGCAGCCCCATTCTTGATTGACTCTTAGGCACTATCTCAATAAACGTGATAAATAATAACATGAGGGTCCAAGGAAGGAAGTAATTAGTTGGCAACGTCAGAATGAAAGGGTAAGAATTACCCATCGAGGGTATTTCTGATCCCTTCTAACAAAAGAAGGGTATCTCAGAAATATGTGAAAAACAGCATAGCACTGTAACACTATTGGAAAATGAAGGTTACAATTTACTCTTTTTTCCTGTATTGTTTTTTAAATCTTCTTACTGCAGTGAACTTTTAGAAAGCAATTGTAACCATCACAGCCAAGTGTACTGAACTGGAAATGGTGGTGAAAATAGGTTAATACAGCTCTGGAGGGCGCCCCGCAAACCATCAGTGGTGCTGGAAAGAGTAAATGTCTTTTTTTTTTTTTCTTTTCCAAGAGCAACATTAGAATCAAAGGCTTAGAATCAATGTTTCTGCTCTGCTAGTGTGGCCCTCTGAGCATACAAACACCTTTGTAGCTAACATTTTTGTAATCCATATTAAAACATGTTCTAGCATTTCAGAGAGGGATTAGTAGCATGCAACACTGGCAGACACCTAGAGGGAAAAACACTTGTTTGTTTAAATATTTTACTATGGAGAGCTGCAGATATTTCTAACTCCTCTTTTGGGAGTGTTGAAGTAACCACCTGGGCCCCTACTCTTCCTCTTTTTCTGCATTCCACCCACTTGTCATGAGACACAGTTCCTTTACATACCATTAACAAAGTGATGCATTACGATGGATATGTGCTCTTCATATCTGTGAGCGGTTCACTGAAAATGAGAGCTCATTCGGCACCCTTCCAGTCCCTGGTTAGTATTCCTCATGGTATCCTTGTGTCTAACATTTACCTGAAGCTTATTGCAAAACTGTGTGTAAGAACTCGTCTGAGAATTAGAACAAAAATTGGATGTAATCCATGTTTGCAAATTCACATTTTAATCCGGTATTGCATTTGCACGCACCCTGGCCCTTAAATAGCAAAAGTGGTAAAATAAACAATCTGGATGGCTTCTGCACCAGGCAGGCTGTAACCTCTCAATATCATTCAGCTTTTCCTAAATTCTATGACAAATTAGTGAGTGTTTATCGGCCATGTGAGCAGTGCTGTCGGTTCTGTATGGTGTCGAGCTTGAAAGATGCTTTAGTATTCACTGTCTGTAGTCATTCTCCTGCCTGTTTGCTTTGGGGAATCAAGTGGTTGTGTTACAGTGACCTAACATTTAATAGGCAGTTTAAACTGTTGCCTTTTATTCAGTTCAGAAAGCACAGGCATATGAAACTGATTGCAGACACGCAAAAAGTATTTTAAAAGATACTCATGCAAATGTAAGCACATTTAAAAAAAAAGAAATTCCTAAAGAGTGTATCTACTTTTTTGTTATGCACTGGGGGCCTGATCCAAAGCCCACTGAAGTCAATGACAAGGTTCCCCGGGGATGGTAATGGGTTTAGGATCAGGCTCTGTGTGGGAAAAGAGTAAGGAAAAGGCTAAAACACCTTAAAGTTACAGTCACAGCTTCAGGGCAACTGCTGTATTCCTACTCAAGGGTCCTGGCTCCTCAGCCATCACCTCTCTTGAGTAGAGACCTGTGTTCCTCTCCCTTCTGAGGGGTTTTTCCAGGCTGCACAGTTCCCTGCCGACACTGAGATATTTCCAGCAAGCCAGACTACCTAAACAGACCAGCGTCTGCACTTTGCGTCTCTCCAGAGGCTATGAGCAGCTGTAATTGCGGTCACAAATTACCACAGCTCTTTGTAGGCAAGCACATTTATTCTTAAGGTTAAAGCATTCAGAGAAAACGTTAACAAAAATGAACCTAGACACATGCTAAAAAGCTTGCAAGAAGTCACCCCACCTCCAACCTCAGGCTGTGGTAGGTGTCAGTCCTTCAAAACCCACAACTGTTTTTTTCCAGGGCTACAAGTTCATTACAAAATCAGATTCAGAACCAGAACCACCAGAAATAGTTCAATCTTCCCTTTATACAACTTGAGCCGTTGATCTTGGCCTCACATATCACCCTCTCCACAGGGCAAAGCTTCAGAAGGCTGGGGCTTTTGCATAACTGGATGTGGGGAATTTTCATTCCCCTCTCCCTAGGTATTCTCCCATCAACCTAACTAGTATCTCGTGGGGAAGTGGATGACCTACACGGATGGGAGAAGTTCTCCCATCAACCTAGGTAGTGTCTTCACTGACGCACTACCGCGTTTTCAGTGTAGATATTGCAGGAAATCTCTTATCCTTTGTTCCTTTCCGAGCTTCCTTGTTCATCGGGCAGGAGCCTTTATAGCTCCTTTCGCAGTTATTGCTCCATTGCTTCTTAATGCCCTGCGGCATGTATTAATTTCACTTTGAACACTTTCCATTTACCTCTATTGATTTGCCTTGTTTGATTTAACCCAACTCTTCCTGCATTCTTCCATCCTTTTGTTGCTAAAATTCATCAACCTAATAATTTTATCATTTTAATTTCACTTCAGCTTAATTTAACCAAACTCAACTATGGTTTAGACCTCCATGCTTCAGATATTGCCTCTGTGTCACTCAAAAACAAGACAAGAATTGCTCTTCCATGACTGTCTCCTGAGTACTCTGGAACATCAAAGAATGACATAGGAGAGAGTGACCCAAGAAACCAAAGATGCAGATTCCAACTATCTTTCAGGTGCTTTAGTGATAACAAGAGTGAGTTGGGCTTTAGATGTGGTAGCATATACACCTTCCACTCAGGGTGGTAGGTGGACTGAAGGGAAGGAACACTGAACTTCTGAAGAAACATCTGCGGGAAGAAGGTTGGAGTCTCTGGTTTCATAAACTCTTTTTGAAACCACCAAGAAGGGGAATGCTTTCCCAGACTGCCAGCCAGCAAAACAAATGTGGGAGAGAATGGTGATAGCTTGTATTTTTTCAGATTGCACTGAAGGAGTTTGCATAGCTGTCAGACACAAGTGAGTCTACATGTTAATCTTCTTAACAGTTAAACGAGCATTAAGAGTAGTAAGAATTTGTTTTTCTAAAAACTCAGTTATTATAATTTCCTGTATGTCAATCTACTTCCTTGATTAATTTGTACATCTGTCTATCATTTAGTCTTGGCATTTTGTAATACACTTTTTTCTTTGCATTCATTTCTAATACTTATAACTTTATTTTATAGCTCAGAGGGATTAGAACAGGGAGGAAAGTGCCTAACAATAATTTGCCCTTTAACATACTTACCCTTTAACAACTAGATAGAGTGAAAAGCAACAGAGAGTCCTGTGGCACCTTTAAGACTAACAGAAGTATTGGGAGCATAAGCTTTCGTGGGTAAGAACCTCACTTCTTCAGATGCAAGTAATGGAAATTTCCAGGGGCAGGTATAAATCAGTATGGAGATAACGAGGTTAGTTCAATCAAGGAGGGTGAGGTGCTCTGCTAGCAGTTGAGGTGTGAACACCAAGGGAGGAGAAACTGCTTCTGTAGTTGGATAGCCATTCACAGTCTTTGTTTAATCCTGACATAGGAGGGAGTGACCCAAGAAACCAAAGATGCATTTATCCAAAGATGCATTTAATCAGGATTAAACAAAGACTTCCCTGATTGAACTAACCTCGTTATCTCCATACTGATTTATACCTGCTTCTGGAAATTTTCATTACTTGCATCTGAAGAAGTGAGGTTCTTACCCACGAAAGCTTATGCTCCCAATACTTCTGTTAGTCTTAAAGGTGCCACAGGACCTTCTGTTGCTTTTTACAGATTCAGACTAACATGACTACCCCTCTGATAGTAGATAGAGTGAGTTTGCTTTTCTCTTAATATTCCATGTTTTTCCTCCAGGTCCTTCTACTACTTCTTTTCTTCTCTTGTTGTACTTCTTATCTGCCTCTTTCTTCATAGCTTTTGCTACTGTATAAATTCCGCAATGCATTCTTTCTACTGTTTCCCCCACTCTGGTCACCTGTATCTGTGCTCTCAGTTCTGCTTTCTGTACATGTACAGAAACAAAACGATCACAACATATCCCTTCCTCTTCTTCCTACTGATGTGTCTTTCTCTGGACTTTAAATAAGACAGACTACTCTAGTGTTAAAGATGCTGAAATACCATGGTGATGAGTGCAGGACGGATGGGAGGCTTGGAACTAAAGGTCAAAAGGGATAGATTACATATACTTGCCCGAAAAATGTAAGGCTGGAAAGTTCAAAGTTGGGTACCTCTGAGATATCACTGGGAGTTGTGAGTGCTCAGGACCTATGAAAATCAAATCATTTTTTGTTTAGGTACCTAGTTTTAGTCACCCAACTGTGAAAATGTTAGTCTAAATTTCCTGTTAACACTGCAGACCAGTATAGCTTTGGGAGAGCAAGATGGATTGTCTTCTGGCTCATGAGTCATCAACACACTTATTAACTGAGCCCTAATTGCACTCTCTTTATTAGCGATGCAACAGCCAGAAAGTCCATAGCTCGATGTTCAGATCTTAGGATGAATTTCAGAGCTATAAGCTTGGAAAACCATCTTTATAGTCATCAAATGAAAACATTTGATCGGGAAGTGACGGAGAAATGTAACAGGGGTGCTAGCCAACACCTGGAAGAGATCTATGTGATTACTCCTCTATGAAAAGCAGCCGGGGGTTGCAATGAAGTGGGGAGAGATCAGGAAATTGTAGAGACTACAGCGAGTATGAAGGGCCCCTGTAGGGGAGACCTGAGATCAAGGGTGTGTCAGAGAGGAGCCCAGGCATCAGGAGGCACTTGTGGGAAAACCCAGGTGACATTTAAGTCTCAAAGTCTGGGTCCTAGATGCTGCTGCCCAAAGGCTAAGCTCCAGCTGGGAAGAGCTGGGAGAATGGGCTGTGAGAACAGTCTGGGACAGAAGAGCAAGTTGTGCCTGTGAGAGAAGACACCCGCACGAAGTATAGACTTGTAGGGTCATGGTCTTTATTTTGGGATCCTGTGGTCTGTTAAGAACTATTTCTGTTATTAAACTGTGTTAATGACACCCCAGGCAAAGAACTGTTTCTGCTACTAAACCCGCCCATGGCAGGGGTGGTGTTAACCCAGAGGGAAATCTATGTGTCGTTCTTAAGGGACCCTGAAGAGAGGGAAACAGAGGTAGGATGTTGCAAAGCAAGCTCTGGCCATGAAAGGGTGCTTAGGAGATGGCCAACCCTGTTACAAGAGACAAGTACATGTAGAGCCTCACTGTGTCATATTACAGTCCCTGTTCATAGTAGAACAGCACTTTAAACCACACGCTCAGGTTTCTAATCTGTGCTATCTCAGCTGGGCCTATAATGTTTCTGAGAAACTACCCAAGCTCTTACTATTCACCTTATTTTCCAAAGCCAGAAGTTTCAAACTTGGGTGCCCAAAATTAAGCACCTAAATCCATGTTTATGCACCTAAATAAGTGGCTACATGTACAGAGGTACTGCAAACTCACAGCCCCTAGTGACTTCAATTGGAGCTACAGGTAATCTGAAAAGCAAGCTAGTTATTTAGATGCCTAACTTTATGCACTCAGGTTTGAAAATGTTGGTCTTCCAGTCTATCATCTGTATATGTCATTATTCTTATATGGGCTCAGACCATTGGCTCTCTCTCTGTTTTTCACCTGCTGTAATTTGAATACCAAGGAAGACTGGTCTCCTACCCTTGTGCTTGTGTAGCCACAGGGTCTGAAACTCTGGGTCACAGCAGCATACAGTACCAGCATTCAGATTCCCAGTGCTAACGGTTGCCACAGCTTTCTTTATAGCCTCCAAAGAAAAAGACAGGGAAATACAAGGAAGAGAAATTCAATCAGTAACAACATGGAATAGGGTGGCCCCACCTGGATCACCCTCCTGCAGCAGGCCATGGCAAGACAGTCTCATTTGCCTCAGTTTCCCCTTTCAGGGTCCCCATAACTCCATGCAAACTTAACCTCTAGTCCATCAACATTACCATTACCAAAACATAGCTCAAATCATCCCCAACAAAAATCCCAAATAGTCTATTTCCCACACCCAGTGTATATAGTCCTTAAAACCCAAGACATCTTGCCCCTAGCTGCCCCACATACCACAGACTGGTATGCCACAGACAATCATGCCTGGACATTGTCAGTCCTCTCTTTTCCTTGTTCCAGGACAGCCACCCCAGCCCTTCCAACTGGAGTGTAGCCCCACTCTTCCCAGCAGGAACCCCATGGCCTCTCTGCTGGGAGCATCTTTCACTCCCCCTAGCACTCTCATAGTTACCTTGAGTTCAACTTTCCAGGCCTGGGATGTCAGCAGGTAAGCTCCTCTGCCACTCCCCTCTCTGGTCCTCGCTCTCCGGCTTGGAGATGGCAGCCAGCAAACCCCTCTTGCTGCTCTCCTTGCCTTCAACTTTTCCCCAGGAAATACCTTCTGCTTCCTTCCAGGACGTCCTCCAGTCCCACTGGTCTTTGGCAGCTCTCACCTGCCTTTCCTGACTGAACCAGTCTGCTCTCTTCTCTGCGTCTCCTGACTAATCCAAGCATCCCTCCTAATTGGCCAAATGGGAGCACCTGCTCTCGTACCCGGGAGCTGTACCTACTTCATTTACTGGGGCCAATCACCCTGTGACACACCATCCCCATCATTACCACTGTCTGCATACACATATAACACCATTTGTATCCCAGGTAAATTCTATGGTTCACAAGATAATACACATACTCATATACAGAATTCTCTCTGAAAGGCACACTAATTCTGTTTGTAGTTCAGAAGATCAGCAAAGGTTTGGCAGAAATCTGTCACAACTGAGTTCAGCTGTTTTGTTTTGTGGGGGGTTTTTGGCCATTACCCTCTCTCATTGTAACTTGATGAAGCATTTAACAGTTCTGACTTGGACAATGGAGCACCACACAAGTTCTAGTATGAATTGATTTTGGAACATAGCCGCTGGACTAAAAGTTGCCAATGAGCTCCAGGAGAAAGAGAACCTGGTGCAGTTGCTAGCATTTTCAGAATGGGTTTGAACATTTGGTATTCTCTCTGTGGGGGACAGTTGTTGTTTGTGGTGTGTGAGAATCCTGGACACACTAGTTTGCACAGTTGGATCATTAATAATGTGTGATAAACTGTAAACTCATAACCATCAGAAAGGCTTGAGAGGAGATTAGAGTCGACAGAGCAGAATCTACTAAACAGATGAAGTGCGGTATCAGCTTTTCAGCATAAGGGGTATTTTTCAAGCAGGACCCCACAGTCTCCTGATCTTCTGCAGTGAAGGAGAAGAGCAGGAACACCAGGTGACTAAAAGAAAGAGACTTGTAGCATCAATTACAGCATGAATTCTAGGTCTACACGTGGGCAGGAAAGATGAAAAAAGATAACTCCAAACAGATGTGAGAATTAACTGTGTGTGAGATAGGAAAGTTGCACTACCTAAGCGATCTGAATGCCCATGTTTTAAAAAATTCTCAATCGGCATGCTCTCCTTTGCAGTAAATGTGTAGGTGTCGGGGGGGAGATGAACAGTAGGGGGAGATTAGTTTCAGTTAAATGACTTGGCCTGTCAAAGTCAATTGTGTGGACTCTATTGGTTCCTGTGGCATTCTCTCAGTGTACCAATATGCTCAGGAAAGATTAAACTGTTTTCATATCCCATTCTGGTGAAGGATGAAAAGTGAAACGAGTTTCATGGTGGATTAATACTCAGAAGGCCCTTCCATTCATCACAACGTGTGTAATTTCCCTGATAATGTACTGCATCTGGCTGGGGGAGGGGTTGTTATAAAGCTGAATTACTTTGTTTTGCCTTCAAATAAATAAGTAATTAGGATGAACTAATAGTCTTGGCATTTTTCCCCCACTAAAAGATTGAAAAACAACCCTAACCTCTCTTCGCTCTTCTGCTTTTGTTGCTATGAATTCAGGATATCAAATTGCATACCGCCTGGCAACCAGCAGCCCTAACAAGTTCACCACAGTGGAAGTTGGCTCAACAGTCAGACAGTTCACAGCTACCGATCTCAGCCCTGAGTCTGCATACATCTTCCGGACATCTGCCAAGACCAGACAGGGCTGGGGAGAGCCTCTGGAAGCCACAGTAATCACTACAGAAAAAAGGGGTAATGCCTGTAGTCATCCTGGCTTCACCAGCACAATGAATGTGATGGATTGTTGGAGATTGAACTTTTCCCATCAAGCAGTGTGTTGACCATGTACAACCTCCTTCTGCAGTCAGATATTTTCTTTCAGGTCTATGCTGAACTTCTAAATAAAACATTTAGGCAGCAGTCTCAGGAAAATTAATTGCACTAATTAGGAGAGGCAGCTGTGAGCAGATACTGTGCAGGCTTCCCCCACGCTGCCCTTCCACTGCACCTCAGTTCTGACCTAAGGACTTCCCTGTTATTCCATTCTTTGGCTCTAATGCACACTGCCAGGGCATCCCCAGATTTTAATCTGGCTCAAAATTATTAATTATATTCCAAATCCAGAGTCACCTCTGCCGTCAATTTACACCTGTGGAACCTCATTGGTGACAATGAGGTTGCACAGGTGTAACTGAATCCAGTTAAATACCAAGGAGATGGATTCCTCAGAAATATTATAGAAAAAATAAGAGATGACGGAATCTGATCTGTAGAATTTTTGGTACTGGTATTTTCACATAAGCAGGAAAGAATCCCACTTGCCTTGGAGATCCTCAATTTAGTCTGAGGATCTGACAGAAAAACGTTTTTTTTTTTTTTCACTTGTAAACTAAGAAAAGTTGATTGGCCTGAGAGAAAATAAGCATGGAACTCCAACATACCAATTATACAGAATCACTTTTCAGAGTAGAACCACATTTCATGAGGAGGCAATAACAAGAAAGCCCAACATAAGCAAGCCTGATAGTTCAACTGGTAGCCCTCCTGCCGAGTGTGGGATCAGCTTGCAGACTTTGGCTCTTGCCTAGTTCTGACTGTGCAACACTAGGGGATTTTGCATTTTATTTCTCAGTTCATAAAATATGATTGTCCAACAAGTTCTAGATCTGAACCTGAATCTGAATCCTTCCTGTACCATCGATGTGAGGGGCATGAACAAGGCTCCGCCATCCCTATGTATCTCACTATTTTCTGGAATGGCTACTTTATTGTGTTTCTATAACTTTTTTACAAGCATACCATTGTTGGCCTATTGCTCCACCCACAACCTGGAAGACCAGTGGGGCGGGGGGTTTTTGTCTGGTCCCAACCATTTGACCTGTCCAGCTTGGGTGGCCCTACCAGGAGTTAAAACTTCCACTGCCATAGCTCTCAGGGTCAGTGGAACACACAAGTTTTCTTATCGCATCAAGGTGCCGTCCCCAGGGAAGGAAAATACCTGTAGACATTTTTTTAAAATACACATGCTAACAGTCCCATCCATCTTCCAGACTGATAAGCCTGAGATCTCCTCACCCATAACTGCTGTTGCCCAAGTGGAAGGTTAAAAAATGCATGGAACTTTCCAATAAAGTGTAGACGAGAACCCCAATGTCCTGGGAAACATTCTCTTTCTCAAAAATAGCCATTCTAATTTCCAACGCTGCACATTAGCTGTTGCTGAGCATATAATAGCTCACTGCATAATTCCCACTTTCACTGCAATAACAATGTTCTCCATTATCATCAAGCCCGTAGGGATATCTTGAATGTGAGAGTCATTATATAAAGCAAAACCTTTCCCTCTCTAATAGCTGGCTACGTGTCCCTGCATGTATCCCATAAAGTTGAGACCAGCTGTCTGGTCTGTGTGTCTGGGAGAGAAAGAAAAATGGTGACACTCATATCAATAAGATGATGGGAAATGCATAAGGTGCAGCTGTTCAGTTAGGAAACAAACGAATATGAAAGTCTTTATAGTGTGTGCTTTCATGAATGAATATTCACTTCTCTACTAATAAAATTCACTTAATAGCAAACAAAGATGGAAGTTTCAAAGGAGTTTAAAACAGATAGGCATCCAAGTCTCATTGAAACTCAGTCAGGATTTGACACCTGACTCCTTTAGGCTAGTGGTAGCCCAGCTGGATTAGAACAGCCCATGCTGTGAGCTCAGCATCAGTCTTGAAATGGTTCAGCAATAAACAAACTCCAAATTTGGCTGTCTGCACCTTTCAACTAACAAGTAAACATAAAAGGTATCTATTTTGTTGCAGTGTTTTAAGCAAAGGCCCTGATCTGGCCCTGGGGTTCTGGGTTAACATTTAGGAGCTCCTCTCCTGTCCCAGCACTCCCCCATTACAAGAGGTGAGGCAGGCAAGTCTTCTGAACAGGACTGCGATTGGCCAGTGTCTCCTCTTGGCCCTTTCAGGCCCCTGGAGGACTAAGGCTTTTTGATTGCCCAGCCGGACTGGATTTTCCTTAAGCTGGGGGGCGTCAGGCACTGGCATCTCCAGCAGGAGGCAGCGAACGCATGGTAGACCCCCGCTACCAAGATTCCTATGAAAATCCAAGTCTAAAACTTTATATATATGGTGCTTGTTATGACTTAATTATCACAAGGTGCTTCATGGCAATAGTTATAGCTAGACAGCATGGTATTTCTTGATCCTTTACACTTTACTATAATGCCCTTCCAGATAGTGACACCTGCTGGTTAGAGTGGAGCTGATGAGCCTTGAGATTCTCCATTGTTAAACTTAACAAGAAACTCTTGCCCCTGCCTGTGAAAAAGTTCTGTTGAGTCTAGGGTGACCAGACAGCAAATGTGAAAAATCGGGACAGGGGTGGGGGGCAATAGGAGCCTATACAAGAAAAAGACCCACAAATCAGGAGTGTCCCTATAAAATCGGGACATCTGGTCACCTCGTTGAGTCTTGTGAACTGGCTTAGTTACTTCTGTGGGAAAGCTAACCTTTGAGTTTGCTTGTGGCTAAACTCCGGTAATGGGGACCTCTGTAGAAATAGTTTCCTACTAGCAGTCAGGGAATTTTTTTTGACAAAAAAGAAGATGCTAATGGGTCATCAAGACTTTAACAACAGACTAAAATCTTGTCATGGGAAACTGGATAGAAGATGTGAACTGCCCAAAATTGCAAGCTAGTCAAAGTTTACCAAGTGAGAGTATTAAAGCCCCACAAGACTTTACCAGGTACTCACTTCATCTAATAGAATAACCCTGAAACCGTCTAGTCCTGCCAGTGCAAGACAGTGACCTTTACGTTTAACTCTGCGATGCACACTACTGGCACTTGCGGCCTCTGTATGGCTAATAGCTTACAATTCTTTTGGCATTCATGCGTCAGCAAGAGCGTGCTGCAGAGAAATGCCAAGCCATAAAGGAAATGTTTTGAGTTGGGATGGGGGAGAGGGAATGAAGTGCTCTTCATACAAAGCTAGGCGAATCATGCAGTCAGAGGTGTGTGTTTATGGAAACAAGTGCTGATTAAGTTGAATCATATCACTTCTTGAAGGCAAGTCACTGTGGTGTCTCCAATCAATTCCTGCTTTATTACATGCCACACATTTTAATCAGAATCAATAAACTTCATGATAAACAATTAAACAATTATTTCTCACTCTATTGAGTTTCTCTATTGAAATCAATGGGGTGAGCAGATACACTGACAAGGGAGAGGAGATCTATATTCAAACTGTTAGGTACTGGCTTTTGCAGCACCTGCATTCCCATTCTTTGCCTCATATGAAAGATATTAACCATTAATTGCTCTGGAGAGTTCCCCATCTGCGCTGGGACTAGCTGTCTTGCCTCTGCAGGCTCAAGGTCAATAAGTGTGAAGGAAGAAAGAGGGGAGGGACTGACCAGTGAGCTGAATGAGGCACTTAGGCTCCAATTCTCCACTCCGCCAAACTGTGCTCTGACATTGTGTACAACGGCAGCCACAGGAAGATGGGTGTGGTTTCTAGATCTTCGACCAGCTGGCTCAAGTGAAAGTTAGAGTAACAATGTGGCCTCCTTTACTTCTGCTGCTGGTCCATGAGGGATCAGGCATAGTGAAATTTGACCACCACACTCCAGTGCACCCTGACGCATACCCTCCTCCCATGTATGCTGGGGCAAGGGAGCAGCTCTTTGTCCAAGGAGGTGTGTGTAGAGGGTGAAGGTGTACTCTGGTCTCTAGAGATATAAAATTTATTGATTACAAGATCTGGCTATTTGAGGGCATGGCCAACTAGAGGTGTCTTTTTTTTTCCCTAGAGAGACAAGGATCATTCCTAACACTCCTCTTTGCAACTGAAACATGAGATATGGTACAGAATGTCTTCTTCACTGTTTCATGCAGCAAATTTAAAAGCAGCAGCTCAGTAATCTGTTGTATTGCATCTGGGAAGTTCCATGAGCATCTCTAGGTTTGTCTAGCTTGAGTTTCTTCCCACTGTAATACCCATTGTTTGCTTAATTGCAGAGCGGCCAGCGCCTCCCAGAGAGCTGAAGATACCCCAGTCTGAGGTGTCATCACAGAGCCTGCAGTTACAATGGGTTCCTGGTAGTGATGGATCTTCACCAATACGGTACTTCACTGTGCAAATGCGGGAGCTACCAAATGGAGAATGGAAAACCTATTCCTCTTCCATCAGTCATGAGGCAACGTCCTGTGTTATTGAGAGGTATTACATAACATCAGAGTGTACAATACATACCATTCCAAATATTTTATCATTTCAAAGCACTAAGCAAACATTAGATAATGAAACCTCGCAGCCCTTCTGTGAGGCTGGTAAGTAATGGTCACTATCCCTGTTTTAGAGGTGGCAAAGCTGAGATACACAGGTTTAGTAACTTGCCTAAGGATGTCCCACAAATTTAATTCAGAGTTGATTCAAATCTAATTCAGAGTTAACCATTTCTAGGCTCCTCCCCCAATGTTTAGTATAGTAGACCATAGGATCATAGAATTGTAGGACTGAGAGAGACCTCAAGAGTTTATCTAGTCCAGTCTCCTGCACTCGTGGCAGGACTAAGTATTAGGTAGACTATTCCTGGCAGGTGTTTGTCTAACCTGCTCTTAAAAATCTCCAGTGATGCAGATTCCACAATCTCCTGGGCAATTTATTCCAGTGCTTAACCACCCTGATATTTAGGAAGTTTTTCCTAATGTCCAACCTAAACCGCTGATGCTGCAATTCAAGCTCGTTGCTTCTTGTCCTATCCTCAGAGATTAAGGAGGACAATTTGTTACCCTAATCCTTGCAACAACCTTTTATAAACTTGAAAACTGTTATCACGTCACCTCTCAGTCTTCTCTTCTCCAGACTAAACAAACCCATTTTTTTCAATCTTTCCTCATAGGTCAAGTTTTCTAGATCTCTAGTCATTTTTGTTGCTCTTCTCTGGACTTTCTCCAATTTTTCCACATCTTTCCTGAAATGTGGCGCAGAACTGGACATAATACTTCAGTTGAGGCTGTATTAGTGCGGAGTACAGCGGGAGAATTACTTCTTGTGTCTTGCTTAGCACTCCTGCCCTTTTTGCAACAGTGTTACACTGTTGACTCATATGTAGCTTGTCATCCACTATGACCCCCAGATCCCTTCCCACAGTACTCCTTCCTAGGCAGTCATTTCCCATTTTGTATGTGTGCAACTGACTGTTCCTTCCTAAGTGGAGTACTTTGCATTTGTCCTTATTGAATTTCATCCTATTTACTTCAGACCATTTCTCCAGTTTGTCCAGATCGTTTTGAATTTTAATCCTATCCCCCAAAGCACTTGCAACCCCTCCCAGCTTGGTATCGTCTGCAAATTTTATAACTATACTCTCTATGCCATTATCTAAATCATTGATGAAGATATTGAACAGAACTGGATCCAGAACTGATCCCCACGATATGCCCTTCCAGCTTGACTGTGAACCATTGATAATTACTCTCTGGGAACCCTATAGTAGCTTCATCTAGGTTGTATTTCCCTAGTTTGTTTATGAGAAGGTCATAGGAGACAGTATTAAAAGACTTACTAAAGTCAAGATATACCACATCTACCACTTCCCCCCATCCACAAGTTTTGTTACCCTGTCAAAGAAAGCTATTGGGTTGCTTTGATACAATTTGTTCTTGACAAATCCATGCTGACAGTTATTAATCAACTTATTATCTTCTAGGTGTTTGCAAATTGATTGTTTAACTATTTGCTCCATTATCTTTCCGGGTACTGAAGTTAAGATGACTGCTCTGTAATTCCTTGGGTTGTCCTTATTTCTCTTTTTATAGATGGGCACTATATTAGCCCTTTTCCAGTCCTCTGGAATCTCTCCCATCTTCCATGACTTTTAGAAGATAATCGCTGTCGTGGAAAAAGGGGAATAAGGGCAACCCAGGGAATTACAGACCAGTCAGCTTAACATAATGTTTCTCCTTGTAGGTCATCTTTTCCAGCCCTCTGACTCCAGTGCTCTGGAAAATACAAATAGTTACAGAACTTTCAATAGAGGCTTATGTTAAAATTCACCCCATCAATGCAATGTGATTATTTCTGTGGGAGCCCTTGACCTTTTTTCAGAGGAAATTAGGGCCATTTTATCTGTATTTTCCATACTGAAATGTATAGATTACATTAGTGTTTAAACTGTGTTATCCAGCCTTAATTAGCTCCTGAGAGATAGTGGGCATGTCTCAGCACTGGGGAGACACTCGCACTAGCTTGATCAGAGCTAGTGGGCTAAAAATAGAATGTAGCTGTGGCAGCGCAACCAGTGGGAGGGGCTGGCTACCCTGAGTACATGGTTAGTGTCTTGGACAAGGATGGTGGAGAGGGATAGCTCAGTGGTTTGAGCATTGGCCTGTTAAACCTAGGATTGTGAGTTCAATCCTTGAGGGGGCCATTTAGGGATCTGGGGCAAAGATCTGTTGGGGGATTGGCTCTGCTTTGAGCAGGGGGTTGAACTAGATGACCTCCTGAGGTCTCTTCCAACCCTGATATTCTAATGCAGTTGGGGTAGCTAGCCCTTCCGGGCATTCATGCTGATGTGTCAATGTTCTATTTTTAGCATTCTAGTTCTAGCGTGAATCTGATTCCTCAAGCTGGGAATCACACTCACAGCTCAAAGTGTAGACCTACCTGATATGCTGGAATTAAAGTTCTTTTAAAGTTCTACTGAAGCCATTGACAGCCTATGAGAAGTTATTCACATTGCAGTCCGAGTCCCCAACTGACCTGCCAATGTAAGTAAGGTTGTATCTAAAAGGCCATTGGCATGCTGAGAATATGGTGTCCAAGAAGTTAAGATGTAGATTTGTATTGCGTGTTAAAAAAAATATCAAACAGTGGCTTCTGGTGCATAGCAGGAGGACTTACTTATTAGTCATGTGCCCAGGGACATAAACAAATTGCTACTACCCTTTGTCTAATTGTGCAGGAAAAATAAAACCTGAAGATTGTAGGACAAATGCAGACCTGATGCCTTGTCCTCAGTGGAGTTACATCAGGCCTGAATTATGCCCGGTGTCTTTCTAGTCAAGGCCTCTGAAATCAAGGAGACCAGCTATGTATTTTGGAATTGACATTATCATTACTGAAAACCAAAGATCTGTATTTCAAAAAAGACCATTTAAGTTGCTGAAGGAAAGTGTCAGTTTTCTAATAGGGTAGGACTAAGGAAAACATTTCTTCTCCACCTCGCTAAAAGCATTTTCCTGGGGGAATCTAGTAAAGCAATATTCTGTGTGCCACTAGACTATTGCCCATCCCTCAATGGTTAATCATCCTGTGAAGGAATGTGCTACCCCTCTAATGGAAAGACTGGAGTCTGCCGCTGGGACAGCCTAGAGGGTAATCAAGGAGGCCCTGCCCTAGGGCTGGGCTTTATAAATAAGAAGAAGAGGTTCAGCTGCAAAGTAGAAGCCATGCAAGGGGCATGAGGTTTTTGCTCAGGCTCCAGCAGACCAGCCTTACGAGACTTAGAGGGTTGGTGTTATGGACTTCAAGTTTTGGGAGCTCTGAATCAGGGTCCAGTGGTGAGGACCTTATGAAATTTGTTGTAATTGCTCCCATCCTGAAGCCTTTTTATAAAGGGACATGCTGTTTTGTTCATGTGTGTTGGGTTCTCCTTGCCCTGAGCTGATAAAGCAAACCTTTTGCTGCCCAATCGGGACATTAAGGTGGGACGCACCTCCAACACCACACTGGGATGCAAAGGAGTGCAGAGGGACTGCTCACCCCTTTACACATTCCTTCCCAATTGTTTTTTTGGATCTGTAGTCACAATTGCATCTGCTGGCTGGTGGACAGATACTTCCAATTAACTAAACTCCCCATAACTTGTAGCCTGGAAATTGAAGCTTTTGAAGGTGAGTCAAAAGAAAAGCTAGAAGAAGCTTTGCTAAGGTTATATCAGTTGAAAGTTGCTCTTTGCATATCTTAAAGCCATGCGTATACAGAAGAACTGTAGAGAATCTGCAGTCACTGTCTATACCAAATATTTCAGGGAATAGCATTAGCTTGAAATTGAATAGGAATGAAACATGCCAATCTTGCAGCATGATCTAGAGGATTAACTGGGAGACTGGTGGCCTCAGAATTAATGCCTGCTGTGCTGTTGACTCACTGGGTGGCCCTGGGGAAATCATCTAACCTCTCTTTAGCTTAGTTTCCCTATCTGTAAAATGAAGAAGATAGTCTTTAGCTGCTCCACAGGTGTGTTGTGAGGATATATGACATAAAATATGAACAGTGCTCTGAAGCTCTGAAACACTAATATACATGCTGAATTCTATTATTATTAATAAGACGTGCCCTTTTCCAGAACCAAAAGCTACCATAGATCTATCTGTGAATCATAGCTACGACTATTCTGTAGACCATCAAGAGCACAAAATGCCTGTCTTTAAGAACTCTGTCCAGTCGATATTTGAGAAGGTGATGACAACAGTGGAGAGTTTGAGCAAATCCAGTGCTACTAGGAAGGACAAGGCCAGATAGAAAGGGAGGAGTCTTAAAAGGAGATGAACTATTCTAATAATTTAATTTGCCTTTGGGCAGGTTCTTTGTAAGAGGTTTGGTCTCCGACAGCTTGTGAAGAGAATTCGTCCCTCATCCTCATTATTATGTTTTACAGGCTGAACCCATTTACCTCTTATAAGCTGCGTCTGAAAGCAACCAATGATATTGGAGATAGTGACTTCAGTGCTGAGACAGAAGCAGTCACTACTCTGCAGGATGGTAAGAGAGATGGAGAGGGAATATGATCCCGCCCTTGGCATGAGATGGGGCATGGGTAGAGCTCGCTATAACCTCTAGAACACACTTTCCAGTGGATTTAATTCCATTGTCTGCCTTAGACTGTGGTACCCACCTAGTTAAAAACAGTTCTGTTCACAAACAATTGATATGGGTGGTAAAGAGCTGAATTAATAACAGGCAGCTTTAAGTGTCCTGGTGTGCCCTCTGAAAATGAACCAAGTTTTCAAGAGTCTCCAAATGGAATTAAACTCTGTTTCATTGGTTTCCAAACTCTGTGCCAACCATTATCTTTGCAGAAATTGAATAATGTACAAGGGATCATTAAAAATAAATGTGGAGCTGTGCATATGTTTGAAGAAATGTCTTCAATTGTTTTCACTCATGATCCACATTAGGCTGCAGTCCATCCAAATGGCTGAGGTGTGTTTAATTTACTTTGAGTTTAGTTACAGGGAATCCAGAACAGTTTGGCCTCCTTACAATCAAATGGGTAAAAACTGCAAAAATTCTCACCTCCTTAGCAAACTGTAATAGTTTATTCTGCTGAGCAAACCTAGTGCATTACACTGTGGAGAGCTGTGAGCACCTGATAAGCTTTTCCTTCTTTATTTCTGAGCTGATACATACTGGGTGTTAGAGAGGTAGCCTAGACCAGTGGTTCTCAAACTAGGGCCGCCGCTTGTTCAGGGAAAGCCCCTGGCGGGCTAGGCCAGTTTGTTTACCTGCCACGTCCGCGGCTTTGGCTGATCGCGGCTCCCACTGGCCGTGGTCAGCCACTCCAGGCCAATGGGGGCTGCAGAAAGGGTGGCCAGCACATCCCTCGACCCGCGCCCTTCCCACAGTCCCCATCGGCCTGGAGCGGCGAACCACAGCCAGTAAACAAACCGGCCCACCAGGGGCTTTCCCTGAACAAGCGGTGGCCCTAGTTTGAGAACCACTGGCCTAGACAGAGGGGAAGTATGGTAGGTAACTGACCATGCATAGGAGTACTCTTGTCCACTCTCTTTCCATTGAGCAACATAACACTGAAGCTGGGACAGAAAGATCAGTAGTGAAGGAAGGAGGGGTTGATGGAGTAAGTTTTCTGTGTTTTGCCACAGTATTATAACCTTTTATTGTGTTTTGGATTTTGTTTAGTTCCAGGTGAACCTCCACGTTCTGTGTCAGTAACTCCCCACACTACCTCCTCTGTCCTCGTTCAGTGGCAGGTAGGTAAAATACAAAAATTACTAAAACATTTCTACAGTGACCTAAGATTGATGAACTTTGTTCGCCTAATGGCACAATGCAGTGAATAACTACTCTGCAAAGTGAGTATTAAAGCACACTAGAAAGACTGCAGCCTAGTTCCCTGCTGCTGATCCAGTTATATGTTATGATGAAAGATGTAAATTTCTGGTTCCTGGCTTTTAGTCTAAGGGGGACTGGGTAGTTATGCACCTTGAGGGAGACAGGAGACATAAAGGGGTTTCTACAGATGCCTGAGAATGTTTCTCTTACAAGTAGTACTGTCATCTTGCTGATATTACTAGGTATCACAGTTTGCCTGTACAATACACAGCAGAGTCATTGTCAGAGTTGGTAAGGATCAGGGAACAAAAATCTCATTCAGTTCAGATTGCATATAATCTCCTTCAGTTGATAAAACAGGCAAATGTGCTGTGTCTAAGACAACATTCAGATCTCCAAGGAATTCCATGTACACTTGGGCTCTTCCATTCTTTAGACCTCAAAAATAAAGTTTCTCCAGAATAATGGATGCTGAGAGTAACCATGCCATATCTGCTTTAGAAATATATGCATTTTCAGTTTCTATTCCTATTTTTTTCAGTCTGGCCTGGGGCTACTTAGATTTCCTGGAACTCTTTGTGTGCTATTACTCGAGACTTCCTCTTGCTAGTGAGCATTAATACAGAAAACCCAATGGGTTAACCCATTGGATCTGTGACCTGTGCTAGAAATTCTGTCCCACCCTATGCCTAAGATAGACTTCTGCCCAAATAAGAAGTGCATCTTTGACAGGTTGCATTCTAGCGGAAAACATACTGTTTACAGTGTAGACCAGGCTTCTTGCATGGTGGAAGAATTTTCTTTTATGTATGGGGGCCTGTTTATTGCCATGCAACAGTACTTAGAAGGTATGTCTGGCTATTCAAATGAGTAGTGAGCACATGTTCATGCAGCAACGCACTTTGTAACTCTCTCACTTTTACTGCATGTTGACAAATGGAAGGCGTATTGAACAACTTTACCAATGGAGCTAGTATAGGTATTAATCAATTGCCCCACCTCCAAATCAATGTAGTCCTTTGCAAGGACAAACAGGGAATGTGAAATGTAGTGTACAATAAAAAAAATTGTCCAATTGACTGATTATTGGGGGGGGTAATTAATGTGAAATAGGTGGTTGTTTAGGTAACTGGATCCTTTATACTTCATGAAAATGAAATGGGATAGTTGTGCCAGGCCACGTCAAGGGAGTTGCAGGCAATTACTTGTCATTACGACATGTCTTATATGGGATCACAGTAATTCAGCCGTACTTTATTTTTCAAATAAATACAAATCTCAAATCCCACAGTAGCCTACAACTAACAGGGCATTCTGCATCAGTGTTAAAGAATAATGTAAAACTGAAAACACCAGCCAGTCTAAATGGGGTGGAGGGGAAGGAAGACTGTCGAGTTCCAAGCAAACCTGAATTTTTAACTTTGTATGTTGTTAATAACTCACAAAATAAAATCCAAATGCACCATCTCTCTTTGAATCCACTTATAGACTTTAAGGTCAAAGGGACCAGTGTGATCATCTGGTCTGACCTCCTGCATGCCACAGAACCTCACCCACCCACTCCTGTAATAGACCCCTAACCTCTGGCTGAGTTACTGATGTCCTCAAATCATGGTTTAAAGACTTCAAGTGACAGCAAATTCACCATTTACATTAGTTTAAACCTGCAAGTGACCTGTGCCCTATGCTGCAGAGGAAGGTGAAAACCACCCAGTGTCTCTGCCAATCTGACCCTGGTGAAAATTCCTTCCCAACCCCAAATATGGCAGTTGGCTACTCCCTGAGCATGTGCACAAGACCTTCCAAGCAGATACCTCAGAAAGAATTCTCTGTAGTAACTCAGAGCTCTCCCCATCTAGTGTCCCATCTCTGACCATTAGGTATTTTTGCTGCTAGCAGTCACTGATGGGCCACATACCATCGTAGGCAGTCCCATCATACCCTCCCCTCCATAAATTTATCAAGTTCAGTCTTGAAGCCAGTTAGGTTTTTTGCCCTCACTGCTCCCCTTGGAAGGCTGTTCCAGAACTTCACTCCTCTGATGGTTAGAAACCTTTACCGAATTTCAAGCCTAAACTTGTTGGCCTATTTATCCATTTGTTCTTGCATCCACATTGGCACCTAAGTTAAATAAGTCCTCTCCCTCCCTGGTATTTATCACTCTTATATATTTATGGAGAGCAATCATATCCCCCAGAGCCTTCTCTTGGTTAAGCTAAACAAGCCGAGCACTTTGTGTCTCCTCTCATAAGGTAGGTTTTCCATTCCTTGGGTTATCCTACTAGCCCCTCTCTGCACCTGTTCCAGTTTGAATTCATCTTTTTTAGACATGGGAGACCAGAATTGCACACAGTATTCCAGATGAGGTCTCACCAGTGCCTTGTATAATAACACTTTCCTGTCTCTACTGGAAATATCTCTCCTGATGCATCCTAGGACTGCATTAGCCTTTTTCACAGCCACATCACATTGATGGCTCATAGTCATCCTGTGAGCAACCAATGCACCTAGGTCTTTCTCCTCCTCTGTCGCTTCCAACCGATAAGTCCCTAGTTTATAGCAAAAATTTTTGATGTTAGTTCCTAAATACATAACCTTGCACTTTGCACTATTAATTTTCATCCCATTTCTATTACTCCAGTTTACAAGGTCATCCAGATCTTCTTGTATGATAATCTGATCCTCCTCCGTATTGGCAATACCTCCAAACTTTGAGTCATCTGCAAATTTTAATTAGCACACACTCACTTTTTGTATCAAGGTCAGAAATAAAACTGTTAAATAAGATTGGTCCCAAGACCGATCTTTGAGGAACTCCACTAGTAACCTCCCTCCAGCCTTTCAGTTTGAGCCATTGTAGTCTCCCCTTTAACCAGTTCCTTATCCACCTTTCAATTCTCATATTAATTCCCATCTTCTCCAATTTAACTAATAATTTCCCATGTGGAATTATATCAAATGCCTTACTGAAATCCAGGTAGATTAGATCAACTGCATTTCTTTGGTCCAGTCAGTCCATTATTTTTAAATGTAACTAGTAGAAAACAAGTGCTTTCCATCAAAGCCTATTATAATAATATTCTAAGATTGGTTTTAAAAATTCTAGATGATGTTACTGTTAACTTCAAGATTGTGTATCACTTTACTTCCATTTTAGACACAAGAGTTTCTGTAACTCACATGATGTAAACAAATTGTTCTTATTACTGCTGCACTCCATCCAGGCAGCCACTCATAATCACTTTACCTACCTCAGCAGATCCCTTGGGCCTTTCTCCAGATAGATAAAAATCCTAAATAATCCATTACATCAAAAGCAGAGGTTTACCCATGAAAGACAGATAGGAGTGGAAAGACCTGACCTTTCAGCAAAGTACCCTTTTCAAGGAAAAATCATCATTTTCATGGCAAAGAGAGAAAAACATCCTGGGCCATTTATCTTCTGAGTATTTGTGCTAGATTTGAAGGAGGAAAGGACTGGGGAAAACATGAAAGCATAAATACAAGTTGATTGTCAACAGATTCATGTGGAATTAAAGAAATAGCCTTTAATTAGATGTATAACATAACATGGAGTATTAGTGTCCCTTATATACTCTTGTTCAATAGTGTTTACCTTTTTTTTTACATCATATAGGAAATGGTACAGTAAAGTATTTGTCCATAAACAAAGTCTTTCGTGTTTTTTGAAGTGCTTTATGACACTTCTCACTAATTAAAAAGAAGCTGCATATGTTGGATGTAAGAAAGGGCCTTGCTATTCTACTTTGACAGGACTAGACCCCTCACAAAATTCCCCAGGCTCTTTTTGGCTTATGGGGAGAGGGCTAGGAGACAAGTAGTGTCCATCTATCCAGATGGATAACCAAGTGCATCAGATCATGTTATAGATGACAGGGGCACCTCTTCCTGGAAGAGAATTAGCACATTGCACAAGGGCACCGGCTACATTGGTGACTTCTTGTGCATACCCCTCAGAGACATCCGCAGGGCAGTAAGTTGGTCTTTTCTTCACATGTTCACAAAGTGCAAGTGCCCAGGGATGATGCTAGGTTTGGCAGGATGCTACTGCAGTCACTCTACGTGTGAATGCCTTGTACCTTCCTCCGGGAAGTTCTACTGCTTACGAGTCACCAGCTGTGGAATGTGATGAGGACTGTCACTCGATACAGAAAAGGATTCCTTATCTATTACTTACTATTACTTATCTCTACAGTAATGGATCTTCTTCAAGATATGTAGTCCATATACATATTCCATGGCCCACTCTCCCCTCGTGCTACTGCAGACTCCACAGGCTAGGGGCTCTGAAAGCCGTGGAAGAACTGAGGTGGGGGAGCAGGTCCACCCCTTATACTCTCACGCAGGCCCCTGAGGAAATGAAGGATGCATGTGCTGCCCCTCCCGGCACTGCTAACTAGAAAGTTCTTCAACACATGCACACTGGTGTGGTGCAATCACTAGCTGTGGAATGTGTTTACGGACTGCACATCTCGAAGAACGTCTATTACTGCACAGGTAAGCAATTCCCTTTTCCCTCGGCCTTAGGTTATGCACCAACCCCCCCAAAATATTTTTTGCCCTAATGCAGAGGCATTATTTTTCTGTAGTACAGTCAGTTCTGGTGGGTGTCTTTTTGTTGGTGATGGTATGGAGCCGGGGGTGTTATGTTTTTTTTTTTTTTTTTTTTTCATAGCAGTATGCTAGACTGTTACCAAATTCTTCTTTAAATTTTCCAGTACTTGCCTCTTTCCCTGTTTTAAATGGTTGAATTATTGGTTTTCACTTTCTTCTTTAAAATTACACAAGGTGTTACCTGGTATTGTCACTGCATTTCACCCCAGTAGTTACCGTTTCAGTGATGGACAAAGTTATTTCTGTAAAGTTTCCAAAGTACATGGAGATCTTTCTGGAATTTAAAAGCATGATCATTATAGCTACAGGCATTATCATTTACCCTTTCAGTTCCTTGCTGCTTAAATTTGAGAGCACGGATCTTTAGAAAATAATGGCTCAAGGTCACTTTTCTTCTCTGCCACATTAAAACTACAGTGAGCTCCTGAAAAAAAACACTTTTTTTCCAAACCATCATGACTCCCATATCCTGTCTATATCTAAGTAAGTCACTCAGATAAAAACTCTCCTCTCAGTATAATGGATTTCTTAGGCTTTTTTATCTGTAGTTGGAGAAGGACCTGCGGGACTGCAGTAGCATTCCACTGCTGAGGTATAAGTCCTATTGAGTGGCAGCGTATGTTCTAGAGAAATAACAAGTGTATGGATGGCCAGGCTGGTGGCCCTACATAATTACTATGTAGCTCCGAACTGTTATGCTAGAGATCCATATTTAGTTCTCAAGTTAAATTTCTTGTTCTTCAACATAGCCCAGTATCCAAAGGGGGTACCTTGCTGATGTGAGAACAGCAATGTTGGACTCTATTCACTCCTCCTCAACCAGAAAGAAGATTCTTTGAAGCAGGAGTGAGTGGAACGAGCAGAATCCTGGGGGGTCCCAATTTATTATGTGCAAGACTCCTTGGGGGAAAAGAAAGACAGTCTAAAGGGGGAGGGATAGCTCAGTGGTTTAAGCATTGGCCTGCTAAACCAAGGGTTGTGAGTTCAATCCTTGAAGGGACCATTTAGGGATCTGGGGTAAAAATCTGTCTGGGGATTAGTTCTGCTTTGAGGTCTCTTCCAACCCTGATATTCTAAGGAGTGTTGTAGGTGAGACTTATACTCATGGCACAAAAAGGGAGAGACTGTAACCATCCTTCACTTCCTAAATTGCAGTTGTTCTCATGACTTGTGTGTTTCTTTGTTATAGACAGGCACATGTGGCTTGAGGGATGTGTGTTCTGCACTAGCCAAATGTAAATGAGCAGCAGTACCTCATATGGAAGTAGGGATATTACCAAAATACCTGTTTTTCACCTAATTAGTTAAAACTACTGATCCTTATTCTGCTTCTCATCACCTACTCCTCATCTCCAACCATGCTGAATCCAGAAGCTGTCCTCAAGGAGACCAGCCAGGAGAGAATCACTGTTTAATAATAACACTGTTGCAAAAATTTGAATTCCTCTTCTGCTGCTAAATGTCTGAAAAATTGGCTTCCTTTTCTGCTGTTTTTGTGGCAGGCAACATGTAGCCACATCTGTGGTTTTTGCCACTGGTTTGTCCAAACAATTTGTCACACACAAGATCTTGTGCATTCAGGATGTAGAAAGCTCATGTTCTTGTGAATCAAATAAGCCGTGAACTACTAAATCCAGGGCATTTTTTAACTACTGTCTCTGAGTTAAAATAACAATGATGCCTTTAAATGTTGTTTTGTAACTTCCACGAATGTTTTGCTCTTGTATTGTTGAGGGATCTGTTTTCACCATAGAAGTCTGAGTCCCTGTCGCACAGAACCCAGACTCTGGATGAGACTGTCTAAACCAATGTCTTAAACTGTCTGATGTTTGTTGCTTTGAACTTCTTACCAAGCACATTCCTAATGTGAATTTCTTGCAGCCACCAAAGGTTGAGAGTCTGAATGGCTTGCTGTTGGGGTATCGGATTTATTACCGGGAGCTGGAGTATGAAACTGGGCCTGGAACAGAGTCCAAGACTATTAAAATCCCTTCAGCTTTACGAGCTGAACTTACACGTGAGTAGACACACTGCTGTATTACAAGCTGATAATCCACCATTCCATCAGAGCCCGCACCCCTCATTACTCAGTGGAAAGGATGTAAAGATGTGCCACAGGTGCTAAATTATTTAACACTTAAGTACATAGGACAGAGATGCTCAGAGATGCTATTAACTATGGTCTAAACTGCATTATATTTAATGGCACTCTCCAGTCCATGCCAGCATGCTTGAAGTGGCATTCTCTCTCCCTCTTTGTTTCTCCTCCCTCCATGCATACTCTGATTTCCTGCTTTCTCCTATTTCCATCTGGTGGTTACTGTGGTACACTATGTTCTGGCTTCATACACAAAAGGTAGCAGATGCGTTTTTGGAAAATGTATTATTTCAATAAAAGGTGTTTTTTTTCTTTCTTTCCAGTATGACCAAAACAGCTGATGCGAATATTTAAAGTTTCTAAGTGTTTGTCATTATTTAGGGAAGAAATGGAAAGGAAATAAAATAAATAAAAAGCAAGAGTCTCATTGGCCTATCGGTTAATAATAGTCAGCAAACATTTTATTGATGGAAAGAATAGTGAGAAGGAGAAGAGTAAGAGAAAAATGAAGAGGAGATTTAAACAGAAGAAGGAAAGTAGGGGGGAAGAATAAGGCCATAAGAACCAGGTGGGAGAGGAGGACCACGTGATGGCTCAGTAGCTTGAGAGATGTGGACTAGCAATAAGATGTCATCATGACGGATAAGGTTCTGCCATGATTGAAATCAATGGGATTACTCTCAGGTTAAAATTCTACTCACTGTGAGTAAGAGTGGCACAATCTGGCCCTGCAGGGTTTACATGATGTGATAATGTCGTGCAGCATTTCTCAGTACTGGGAGAACCCATCCAGGCTATCTCCTGTAGACGCTGTTATGATGAGATCGATAGAGAGTAGATTTTCTTTAAAATAGCTTATGCATCAAATTCGGTCTTAATTTACAATGGGATTGCACATAGTGTAAGTCAGGGCAGAATGTGGCCCTAAAGGTTCCAGAGCTGACTTTCTAATAGTGCTGTAGTATAAATCACCCTCCTGTGCTTTTTCAGGAAAGAGAGAGAGAGATTTTTAAAGAAAATTCCCTCTTCTCTTAAAGCAATACAGTGTTATTTGTACCCATGCATACCGCTCTTCCACAGTGACCTGCTGTTTTTATACAGTTTATTATTACTGTAAATACCATGAAAATGAAACTGGGGGAAACTTAGTTTATGTTTTAAAGAAATAAATCCCACATAATTTTAAGCGTTAGCTGTTTATGTCCCATATTTGGGGACTTTATCCTATGATGCTCCACATTTAAGCTTGGGTAGGCTGAGAACTAACAATTCAGTGCAGTGCTGGGAGTTTTCCCCATAGAATTTGCCTCCCTTATACGCATTTGTTCTATTTAATGTAAGGAATCAGTACATTTCCCTGTGCTGTATATTTGTGTGATTCTCTCTGTGGTGATGAAATGAAACAGCCCCTTGTGAGTGAGATGCTTTTGATGTATTACGAGAGAGTGATGTGATTTTTATTGCCCTTCAAGGTACAGTCCTAAAGCTCAAACTGTGTACGTGTGTGCTGCATCATTTCCCTCTGTCTCTGCTGTACATCATTTGCAATAACTGTTTCCCTGCACTGTAACAAGCTTTCTGCTTTGCTTACTCTGAATAGCCCAAAGCAGCTTCCAGACAGTGAATAGCCCCTCTGCATTAACGACGTATGAATTAACACGTAAGTGCACGCTGCCTTGACTTTTTGTAATGGTTGGGAATACACTATGGGCAAACTTCTATGGTTCCCTTCACCGAATCATGCAGAAACCAACTCAGATTAATGACTCTGCTTCTTTTTCTTTAAATGCTTCTTTCCAATATATCAAGACATTGATGCTGCAAGTAGGTAACAGTTTAAAAATAAGGCTGCTGGGAAGGTGAAGCATTATTGACTCTAACATCTCAGTATTTCTGATGCTAAATGAATTCTGATTTTGTTCGCCTCATATTTCACAGCCCATCTGAGTTTAGCTGAATCACATCATTAGTCCTTTGATTCGAACACTGGGATGCTGAGGCACTCCCGCAAGTGGAGGGCTAATTTAGAAAGGGCCCAAAGAATTTGTATGCAGCTCAGAGGTGTGTTCAGTTGGAAATGAATAAAACAGGCTTCGACGGAGTTAAAAGGCAAGTTGCTTTCTGGTGATGATGGTTCACTAGGCAGGTTTGGCCCCAGGCTTTTAAGTTACAGATTGTTAGGGGGGAAAGAAGTGAAGCCCTAGCCCCACACGCATTTGGATGCCTGAACTCGCATATGTTCCGTTTTCCTGGCATTGAAACCCTTCTCGTGATTTTTTTTTTAACAACAAGAGCAATAAAAGTTACTCTATGCGCGCTGACAAGTGCTGCAATTCCTATCAAGATGGCTGTTTCCTACGGTATATCAATGTTTTATTTATAGGCTGGCAAAGCCTTAGTGATGTATCAAAAAATCATCTACTGTGTATCTGAAACGAGTCAGAGATGCTGGACTCTGACTCAGAGATGTGGGCAGAACACTTGTAAATACTTCTGTGAAGCTGAAATTAGAAGGACCCCTGTGATCAGATGTATTGAACCTTTACTGAACTGATGGCCTGCCGGGAGCCACAGAGGTAGGGGTGTAGTGTGATTCACAGATAACCGGGAAAAGGTATTGACAAGGGGAGAAATTCAGACCCATATCCACAAATACACCTGTGTGAATAAACTCAGTGCTGATTAAAGTACAATTTTATTATACTATTGGCCTGTCTTTCGACATACTTTTGCCTGTTAGGTGATAAATATTTATTGTAGAGTAGGTTATTTCATTTTCAGATGCAAATCCTGGAACTCTGGCAGCTGCAGCCAGCCCTCTGTGAGGGTATTTACATGATTCTAGTCTGCCTCTTGTCTTTCCCTTGTTTATTAATTACCCTAATGCCATGGTTTTTGCTAGCTTCTTTTCTCCCTGCTGTCACTCTTTCCACAGCTGTTAGTGTATTTCCTATGGGTCAGCTAAGAAATTTTTGCCCAGTGGCCAAATGGAGCATAGAAGAAGTTGATCTTAAAAAGGAAGGAGATTTCAATGTTCAAACTGTGATCGCTGCAAGAAAAAGAATTCTGTGCTGCCCTTTGAATAGGACTACAAATTCCATCCATGAGTCTCCCTCTGCACCCCACTTCAGCAGCTGCAAACAGTAATGATGCTGCTGTTGATTGTTCCCAAGGTGGAACTCTTTGAGGCTGGGGGAAGGCCTGCAGCTATGACATCTCCCACCAGCAGACATCAGGATGAGTCCAGATCTTGAACTTTTGGAGCACAGTGCAGAATCCACTCCATGCACATGCTTCCCCCCTGAGTAATGGCAGCTGTGGAATAGCCCAGCAATGTTTCTCTTCTCCCTCCCCTCCCTCCCCTCCCCACTAGTCACCCACCAAGTATTATCCCTTTTATGGAAGCAGCAAAATAAGGAAGCAATAGGAAAGTCAGGTCCTTTCTTGGGGCAGATATGGTGCCTTTCATATTTATGTAAGTACAATGATGATGTGTGAATTAGAGAAGGATATAGCCAGGTAAATACTAACTTTTCAGCGACTTACTGTTTCTAGTATTCTAGCACTGTATCGAGTGAGACACAGAATTCTGGGTATAAAGAGCTGAGGGAGTATAAAGTGGGACGTTAAAAGTGCCCATTTTTTTAATCTGCTGATTTAAATTTCCAGAGCTGAAGAAATACAAGAGATATGAAGTTGTAATAACAGCATATAACATCATTGGGGAGAGCCCTACCAGCACACCTGTGGAAGTGTTTGTTGGTGAAGCAGGTAAGCAAATGGAAAATGAATTGATTTAAATAGCACCTGAGTTTTTTCACACTTTCCAGGTGGTTGAGACAGGAACTAGGGTATTGGAGAGATTCCTACACAAGTTTCTGCAGCACCTCCTGCTGGCAGAAGTTGGGACTGGAGTGCCATAGTCATTTGCTGTTCAGAAGCCAACACATCTACAATACCCAGAATAAAGAAGGAAAATGCCTCCTGAAGAAAGAGGAGAGCAAACGTTTTGAGCAATTTTCAAAAGATTAACATCTGTACCAATTTAGCTGGGAAAGGGAAACTGGAAGTGTGAGGAAAAGACGACTCAATATAAGGAAGTAAAAAGTGGAGATTAGGAAAACTACAAGGGAAAGGAAGAGGGGGGTTATAAAACAAGAGAGACATTGGAAGTAGACCCTTTTTTATTTTACAGCCCTCTTGCATGGCAATGTTTTCTGTGCATGCACCCCCACAAACATAGCTTGAAGAGTTGAATCCATGGAGGGGATTGTCTCCAGGTTAGAGGTAGCTCTGGAGCTGAAGTTCCCAGTCACCCACAAGACAATGAATACTCTTTACCTCTGCCTCTAATCTAACCAGCTGCAAACCCTCCCTCAGCACCTAGATATATGTCTTGCCATGCACCTTTGCATTACTTTGTATGGATCTAGTACAGAAATGTGCACTGTGCTTTACAAAGTGTAACTAGCAGATCAATTTACAGTCCCTATCCTAAAGGGCTCAGAGTCAAGAGGCACAAGTCATCACAGTGCTCATTACCAAATACTTACCATTTGAACGCTTCATGAAACAGGGACCCTGTCCCGCACAGTAATTCTTGCTGGGAGAAGATGGGATTGGAGTAACTGTCATCTTCCCCCACAGCCCATGTCACTACTTCATTCTTTACAAGTGACTCCAGCTGGAAGAGGCTGGCACTGGGGTAGCTGTGAGCTTCCTCAGCTATTACTTCTGTACCATTCCCCATAGCAAATTCTCCCATTAGAATCTCAGGTAAGATGGGATTCCACCACCACTTGGTCTCTTGCCCAATCAGCTATATGAACCAATCTGATTTCACTTTTACTCTTTTTCTTAAATCTAAGATTTAAAGGTTTGAGTTCGAACTCTAGAGATGGCTTTTTTATTGCTATATTAAATACTGGATTTCTGTGAACTAAGAAAAAGAAATTATTAACTCTGTTTAATCTTTTTTATTTCAGACATAGTTGTAATGTTCACTGTTATATAAAATTTCATCAATTAATCAGAGGTGGCCCTGCTCTCCAGTTCCAGTTGGAGATACTTACATAATTGAGATAGTTAGTTATTTTGCTGGAGTTCTAACTTCTTCCTGCAAAAGATGGCAAAGGAAGCTCCAAATGGAGCCAAGTATGTCTGGCTTCAAAACAATTTTCCTTTCATAACTAATAGCTCATCTCTACAAGGTGTTTATACACACACACACACACACACACACACACACCCTGATAAATACAACAAAAGGAGGCTGCTACATGTCTTTAAAGCCCTCAACCCACATATTGCTCTTAGCAGCCCACATGGGTGGCAGGGGAATGAAGAGCTCATGAATACAGCAAGGCACCTGGAGGGCCTTCTTTCATATGTAGCCAGGGATGGGGTTTCTCAAGCTGCAGCACAGTTTTCTGGGTTTGTTAGGCCTTGTGGAGTTTACTGTAATTAGGGACAATACAGATCCGTGCTGTGGAAATAGTGAATTTAGGATCTTCCTGCAGATTTTCCGACCTATTGTGGGATGTTACAGTGCAGTGTTAAGTGGCTGTCATGTTTCAACCCAGAGGTGGCAGCTTTTCTTTAGGGAGTGATGTGTTCCCTCTATATAGCTTGTATGTTATTTTAAGTTTTTGAAGTGATTTTGGAATCCTTTAGGATGAAAGGTGCTGCATAAATAGAAATTGTTTTGTTTTATTGGCATTTCTCAGGGCTTCCTAGCTGCAGTAGCAAAGGCAACTAAACAGCAAGCAGGAAGAGATGGGTCTTTGATTTGGTTTTGGCTCTGGAGACCCATTTACAAAAGATCACACAATTAAAAAGTGAGGGTTACCAACACTGGGGGTGGGAGCTCACTAATCCACTGAAAGATAGAGATTATACCATCGCCAGTAGCACACATAGACAAAAGGAGACCAACACCAGTTCAGCTTACCCCAGATAGTCTATTGATGACTGCTGTTAAATGGCTGCTGCATTCCATCCCACAGGTTGCAGTATGTGGTGGGTAAAGTGAGTCCTTTTGTAGCTTGTACCGCTCTTCTGGAAGGAAAGTGCCATATAGAGAGTAAGATGCAAGGTATATATTTGGGGGGGGGGAATATGTCATTCCTAAATTTAGAATCCACTAGTCTCAGAAAGTTAAGATCTTCTGGCACTGTTTTCATCTTTATGTCTTGTGCTGCATGGAGCACAATCAGCACCAAATTACTCCTACCAGGGCCGGCTCCAGGCACCAGCGAAGGAAGCAGGTGCCTGGGGCGGCCCATAGAATGGGGCGGCAGTCTGTCCATTGTTGGGGTGGCACATCCGGGTCTACGGTGGCACTTATGGTGGCACTTTGGTGGCCGCTCAATTGGGTTTTCCTTTTTTTTTTTTTTTTTTTTTTTTCTTCGCCGCTTGGGGCAGCAAAAAAGCTGGAGCTGGCTCCAACTCCTACACACTCATTGATGTGCAGTTCAAATAGTCTGAATTAAGGATTTATCCTTAATCTTTACCCTCTACAGATGGTAGAACCAACTTTCTGCACAGGAGGATTACCTGCAGATCTGCCCCTTCCCTCTCTGTTAAATTTAAATTATTCCTATTTGTTTGGATTTTATGTATTACAGTAATGCAACTTTTCAGTACTCGGGGCATGCTTGACCATTTTTTTTAAAATGCCCTAATAAATAGAGATCTGTGGGTTACCCCAGATCAAATCAAACAACCCAGTAACAGCATAACACAACTATAACAAGACAAGAAGGAATCACCAGCACACCAGACTCCTACACCACTACTACTAATCAACCTTAACCAACACCCATCTCCTCAGAGGCAAGGATCCTAGCCATCGGGTACCCATTGTGATGCACTTGGCGTTCAGGGCAAGAAGGAAGATGACAATATTTCTGTGAGAGTGACATGATTGTTGACAAGACTGGGCAGTAATGGTGACACTCTGTCTCCTGACTTGAGCAGTGAAATAGTGGGGTAGATGCAAGCGGCTTTTTCCTAGGGGACGAGCACACTGACCAGCAGATTCCTCTTCTGAGTGGACTAGAAGATGCTTGTAATGGTCTAATGTTGCCGTTTAGATCCAGCCACAGCTCTGCCCTGCTCATTAGTGAACCGTGTGCAGCTCCTCACAAATGACAGAAAAATGGAAAGCTGCTACTTACAGAAATTAGAAAGGGAGTCACAGCCCCTTCGGCAGGCCCCCTTCTCTCCTTGTTAATTCATTTAACAGTTCAGCTGTCAGGGCTCCAGCTTCGTTGGAAAGCCAGTGAATGTTCAGTGAGAGCCTAGGTACTGATATTAATCCTGGTCCTAAATACAGCTGCTACCAGAGGTGGTGTTCTGCTCGAATGAAATAAAGATTCCTTTACAGCCGCTTCTATGCCAGGAGCATTGGTTTGTTGTCGTTATCTGGTTGTGGGGTGGGATCTGGAGTTTAGGAAGCTTCCACTATCTGCATAATAGTTGAATAGAAATCACAGATTTAGGGTAGTCATGCTTCCCCTAATTTAGGGAGGTGAATAAAATGGAAGGCAGCAGTACAAATCCTTTGCTAACAAGCATGCACACACTGGTGCGTTCTCTCATCCAGCAGAGCTGCCCTGGATGAAATATAATGGAATTTTTAATTTTTTCTAGCAGCTGCTGGTGGAGGTGTATATTTCTGGGGAGGAAAGGGTGAAATATGCCAAGAACTACTTTCCTTTTAAACAGGTGATGAAGGCACTTGTGGGAAGGGGAAAGTGACGTGTGTCATTATAACTGATGGTGACATTGACGACCTTCATGCTTCACGGGAGCTGATGCATCTGATTTTTTTTCTTTTTAATTTTTTTAATAATGAGCTCTGACAGCGGACTCGGCACAGGAAGCAAAAAGACACAGCCAAGGACTCAGAGATGCAGACCCTCTTCCCGGGAGTCCTGTATTGAAATGCTGCCTTGGCTGCTAACATCAGCTTTTGGAAAAGTATCTGTCTTGCTTTCACTTTGTCTAATGAAAGTTGCAGTCTGGACAGTAATAGGACCATTTCTTCCCCTCCACCGCCTCCTGACTTGAATTTGCCCCCACAGTACAAAGCTTACAGAAGCCAAAGCAAATATCTTTTCCCACTATTACCTGTAATTATTTTCCTCTGCCTCCTTGCCTGCAGCACCACAAATGTCCCTAGAGCTCATAAACTTGTGTATTTTTCATCCCCCTGCCCACCTGCATCTAAAACACTGATAGTGCACCCCAGAAGGCTTTGTTCCTGTCAATTACAGCAGGAAAAGCATTCAAATTCTTCTGGGAAGTGTCTGGACTAGTACAGACAGGCAAGGAATGGAAACAGGCTGGGGAGTGCCAAGGACATGAATAGGAGATCGAGGCTAGGAGGAACACAAGGTGCGGGGGGAGGGGCACTGAATATCTAGGTGGGAGAACAGGGACTGTGCTCAGGAAGGAGGAGCGGATAACAGCATTTTGGGGGCTGAAGGCTAAGTTCTAGACAATGCGGTGAGCTGCTCCCAGCAGGGTGTGTTCTCCCTTTGATTCTTGTTCTGCTATTGGAGGAAGATGTGAGTGCAAGGACTTATCCTCATTGGCTGTTTTCATCCCCTGATGTAAGCCCTCTCCAGAACTTTCAAATGTCCTTCCAGAATGGCCAATATGGCATCATTTCCCCACACCTCCCAATTACTTTGAGGGAGAGGAGAGGGAATCTTCCCCCCCATCTCAAACCTCCCAGCCCTTACAGAAAAAGGGCTTCCTCTTGTTCGCTTTCCAGAATGTAGTTGAAATGATGCCTCTAGAGCAGGGGTCGGCAACGTTCGGCACGCGGCTCGCCAGGGTAAGCACCTTGGCGGGCCGAGCCAGTTTATTTACCTGCTGACGCGGGAGGTTCGGCCGATCGTGGCCCCCACTGGCCGCGGTTCGCCGTCCCGGGCCAATGGAGGTGGCAAGAAGCCGTGGCCAGCACATCGCTCGCCCACGCCTCTTCTCGCCGCCCCGGGACGGCGAACCACGGCCGGGGGGGCCGCGAGCGGACGAACCTGCTGCGTCAGCAGGTAAATAAACTGGCCCGGCCCGCCAGGGTGCTTACCCTGGCGAGCCGCATGCCGAACGTTGCCGACCCCTGCTCTAGAGAGAGGTCCCTGGAACCTTCTGGATAAAGGCCCCACAGGAAAACCAACACTTCAACACATTATAGCTGGCAACTTCAGTCACTCTAATTTGGCCCTCTTCGCTGTTTTCCCTCAATCTGTTTGGGGCATGTGTGTTGCAGCCATAGGTGCTGGAACTACGGGTACTGGGGGTGTCTCAGCGCCCCCTGGCTTGAAGTGGTTTCCATCATATACAGGGTTTACAGTTTTCGTCAATGATTCTCAGCACCCGCCACTCTACAAATTGTTCCCGCGCCCCTGGTTGCAGGTGTGTGTGTGAATGACTGGGCGTCTGCAGGTTAGAATTACAGTGCTGCCAGTGTTGCTGCAAGAGTTAATTGAACATTTCCACTCTAAACCCCATTTTGAGGGAGGTTAAATATCTTGGCCATTTCAAATGGCATCAGTTTAAAAGTAGGATGCAGTTTGTCAGCCTCGCTGCAGTTTTTCCTTCTGTTAAAGAGGTGGGGGTGGGGAACCGGTTTCATTTTGGCCAAGCTTTAAACAAAGTGCAGCTTACCTTAACACCCCCACTGCCTAAATAAATCGTACTATAATATCTTGTACTGGCAGTGGGCTGATCCCTCTTGACATGTAGAAGTACCAACCTTTTGGAATGTAGGAAGTATTTTAATTATAAGAGTTACCTTCTGAACATGAGTAAAAGGCTTCTTTGGGTGAGGGGGCGGGGAATAAGAAGTATGTAAGATGTTGATTTTCTGTTTAAATCTGAAGGGGCTGCAGAGCTTTCATGGTGCACAGTGGTACTGGGACATTGCCATTACACAGTGGGGGAGGGGGCGGTGCTGTTCTCCAGCAGAGATGTTAAATCCTTCCCTCAGCTTCTTGAGTATGGAGAGGTTTCAGCTGACTCCTTCCACTTGCTGCCTAGTTTACCCCTCATCCCCCGCCCCATGCCACTCTGCTTTGCATAGGGGCCTAGCAACAGCAGCAGTACATCTGAAACTGACTAACAGTCTGGTCTCTGAAGCATTGTACTGGGGTTCAGAGTTAAGGATTGCGAGCTAGTTTCCCTGACATTGCTGCTTGAAAGAATGGAGTGAAATCGAAGCAGAACAAGAAAGGAAAAACATAGGAAGGTGGAAAGAGAAAATGGAGGAAAGGTGAGTGTTCTATCTTGATTGAGGTTTTCCGTCACATACCTTTCTCCAACCTCTTGTGCCTTATAAGAAGCCAATAAAATCATGGCTCTTATATCCAAATGGCATAGCCATCTGTGTGATCAGCCACTGGACTTTACAGGTATTGCCCTGTACCAGCATTTCTCTGATGATCCTGTCAGCTTCTGTGAAATGTTTTGTGGTTCCATAGTCTCATTCTGTACATGGGCATTACTCTGGATTTGCCTGCACTAAGCCCACATGAGACCTATAATTCACCATTGATGCAGCTTCACTTGTGGTAACACTGGTGTGGATAGTGCACAGCGTCTCTTTGGACCCTGGAAGGTTGATGAAACACCTGAGCCTTGCCTATGTTAGAGTTTTCACCACTGCACTGGAGTTGCATTGAGGGTATGGATATGAATTGTACTCATCTAGACAAGGCTTATCTCTATTTCCTACTACCATCACTCACCCAAGCTACTCTGTTAGAGGTAATTTTAGGATCTCACGCTCTTTGTAGGAGATCAAAGAGGTTTATTTATTAAACACCCAAACTGAGTAACTTCAGCTCTGTGGATGTTATAATGGAAAGGGAGACTCTAACCAGGCCAGTGCAAGCCCCTGGAAGAAGTGTCCTAATGTCAATGTGACAAAAAGATATCCCTGCAGGTTGCTGGGGACTTCAATCCATTGTCAAGAGAGGAAGGAAGAAACCAGGAGTCAGACTGCTGTCAAAGGATGTTATTCTGCCATATAGGAAAAGGAATTTCAAAACAATGCATTGAAAAATGTCAGGATTGAGACATAGTTTTGATAGTTTTATCTGACATCTTTAATTCTCCATCAAGAATGCAGAGGCTTACTGAAATCATTTGCTATATTTTCATGCAGCAAGTAAAAGCAGCTGACTGAGCACCTCATTAACAGCTCGTTAAGCTGTTAATATCAGTCATAAGCAGCCCTGGGTACAACACAATGCTTTATACAGTGCAGCAGTTTCTTGTTTAGCTCTGGCTTAATTGCCTCCTTCTATCATGTTGCGATGCAGGAAAGGTGTTAGTGTCCGAGCTAAAGGGATAAGCGTTTTTGATCAACGGAGCTTACCGTCTTTTCCCCTGTTATCATTTATTTATGTCCCATTGTACCATACTTTGCCATGCAACACTTGCCTGGACAATTAACTTACCTCTTACAAACCTGACAGTCCCCTGGCAGCTCTCAGCAAGGACCAGCCGAAGACATAGACTGTAGCTACACTAGCGTTTTTTAGTAAAACTACCACCCTTGCACTACCACCAATGTAAGCAATTGTAGGAGCACTAGTTAAACCAGCTGACAGCATTCATACTGTTGTGTTGCCCTGATAGGAACTAAGTGCAGGGACAGAGGATGCTGTGGTGAAACTATTTGTGCCCAGTAAAGCTGCATCTGCACTAGGTCTCTTTGTTCTGTTTGCCCAGGGCCTACCACGGTGGGTTCCTGGTCCAGGACTATGGTCCCTATGTCCTACAGTAATACAGTAACAAACAATGGTAGGAAATGTGCTGGTGGATACATGGCCTTAATGAGAAAAGTAGCAAGACTCACTCACTGAAAGCAAAGAAATTAATTTCCCTTAAAAAAACATGAACAAGCTCTATTAAAATAAAATGGGCCATGTATTGCACAGATGAGGTTGGGGCTGTGACAAAACCACCTCTGCCTTTGGCTTATAACTCATATTCAAGCTGGGATAGGCTTTAGCGTTTGACTACGGTTGGCTCAAGGGTTAACATTGCAATCAGCTGTGTTTCCTCTCACTCTCCCCTGTCCTGCTCTGCTTGCATACACTCATCCTGGGATAAGTGAGCAAGGTACTGTGATGTTTCTCTTGCATACCTCAACTCCCTACGGTCCTGCCATCTCACTTTTCCTCCAGTGTGACTGCTGTGAACCTAGGCACAGGGGAATGGTGTTGTTTTTGCTTTCAGATTTCAGCATCCCAGCCATTGTCAGGCACTGAACTGAAGGTATTTATCAGGGATTGAAATTAAAAAGGCCTCGATTTTCCTCATGAAAATTTGAATTAGCAACCAAATGAAATTATATGGTCATAGCAAGCGCAAATATTCAATTGAGTGCAGGAATGTTACAGTGAAAAAACTCCAACCCCCAGAAAATGCAGAGCTTAGTCTTTCCCCATCTGGACCCCAAACTTCTCCAGTCACATTAGCCTCGTAGCAATCCTGCAGCCTCAAATGAACCATATTTGGCTGCTGAACCCTAAATGAGCCAAAATTGAGACCTCTTGCCTGATTCACTTCTAATTTTGGAGAGAGTCTGCCTTAGCTCCTGATCTTCCCTATTAATTTTGAGACTGATATGACTTTTTTTTATGTAGTGCTGTAGCCTCGTTGGTCCTAGGATATTACAGAGAAAAGGTGGGTGAGGTAATATCTTTTACTGGACCAACTTTTGTTGGTGAGCGAGACAAGCTTTCAAGCTACACAGAGCTCTTCTTCAGGTCTGGGAGTGTGACTGCTAGATACAAAGTGGAACAGATTGTTTAGCATCAGTGGTTAACACATGTTTCAAGGGACTATTCAAGGTGGAGTGGCCTTTTAACACCCCTCCCATCATAGGGAGGAAAGGAAGGGAGGGAGAAGTAGCTGAGGGTGTGTGTGGTTGTTAGTGGGTTACAGATTGTTGTAATATGCCATAAATCCAGTGTCTCTATTCAGTCATGATTTTTAGTATCTAGCAAAGTTTTGAAATATTTGTGGGTTTTGAAATTTGAGTGTAAGGTGGAGTGTGTAAAATCAGGCTTATAATCAGGGCCGGCTCTAACTTTTTTGCCACCCCAAGCAAAAAAAAAGAGTGCCACCCTCCATAGCGCCGCCATACATACCCCCTCAGCACCGTGCTGCCACCCTCCCCCCCCGCACGGAGCGCTGCACCGCCGAACCCCCCTAGCGCCGCACCACCAAACCCCTCTAGCCCCCTGCAGAGCGCCACCGAACACATCAGCTCCCCGCAGAGCGCCGCCGAACCCCCCACCGAACCCCCCCGGCCCCCCCCCCCGCCCCGCTGAACACCCCCCCCACCGAGGAGTGCCGCTCCGCCGAACCCTCCCACCGCCACACACACCTC